>NW_017307351.1:231236-271272 GCF_000935625.1 Nanorana parkeri
TTTAACAAATGTTCAGTTACAGAATTTAGTTCTGACTCTCTATGACTTCTGTGTATTGTATGGGCCACTGACTCCTTTGAGCATATTGTAAGACCAATAAATCCCCTGTAAATAGGACATATACTGATAAAGCCCCAATTCCTCTGCTCCAGTACTTTATTGCTTCATTCAGCAACTACAGAGCTTGAAAAGAGCTCCACTAGATTCCTTACTGGAAGAGAAGACAGCTTTATTAAAGTGTATCTGAACCTAACAACAAAAATGTAAAATATTGCAGCTGACAGTTCTACGATATGGTGAAATGAACGTGCTGCCCTATATGTGGCGCACAAAAATACACATACACACACGTGCTGTCGCATCCACACTGGTGTAAATGAAGGCTCAGTCCTCAAGTGGTAAACAAGCCTGCTAATGTCTGAAACAAATCTTGGAAGTATATACGAAACCATTGCTGTGAATTAGTCTTCATACATTTATACTGTGTTTTCTTACAGGTTCTCCTTGTTGCATTGGTGGCTATGTCACTTGGATTAGGACTTGGCCTAGGATTAAAAAAGGAAAAGAAACAACCTGAGAGACCATCACGTACGTCATTTATGTTAAGCCTTTTTTTGTAATATTAGGTATCTTGGGTTGCTAATTGGTTTAATTCTTGCTGTACTGTTCTTCCAATATCTGTTTTGTTCTTTTACCGGAATAGTCCTTGTCTGAATTTCCTGCAAAAAAGTAAGGCCCAGCAATTTCATTACACATTCATATCTTAAAAAAAAGAAAAATAGGCAGTCACTATAGGTCAGCTACTCAAATGGTTCTTATTGTAGGTTCTTGGTGCATTTTTACATACTTTACCTCCTCTACTTCATTTTCAACCTATTTCCTAGCTTAAGTTTACTGGGTTTCTACACCTCCTTTACGTTTTATTTTTTAATTATGCGTGAGACTTACAGAACATTTGACTTAGGTTCACTGGGTTTCTTTTCCAGAGCTACCCCCTTTATGCTTTCTGTCCTCTATTTCCTATTCTGCTTGAAAAAACCCCATTCTGAACGCTTTCAGGTTCTCTGTGTGCAGAGAAGATCGGTGAATTCATAGTGCACTGACCTTCTACAACTGCTGTGTACACAGGATTGTGGGGTTTTGAACCCTGTGCTTTATCTGCTGTTGGAGCAGATGGTAAGGGATGATGTGCTATTGAGTAGAATATTATGCTAGGGTCAATTGTTTAGACAAAGTCAAAAAACCTACCAGCATGTCTTTGGAGTGTGAGTGAAAAATAAAATACCTGGAGGAAACCCATACAAGCACAGGAAGAACATGCAAACTCCATGAAGTTAGTGCCCTAACTGGGCAGAGAACCCAAGTGCTGCAAGGCAGAAGAGCTAACCACTAAGCCACCTTCCTTCTCTTGTAACACTGTGAGCAGTGATTGGTGCTCCCTTGGAATTCTGCTTGCCGTGGAGTGGGGCAGCTTCCTTATTTGTTTGACTCCAACAGTGTGGCCTGAGAACGCAGCCGGCTTGACCCAATGTAAGTATGTATATGCCATACCAGATTCGCTGCTGGGGATCCTGTAAAGTAGCCGAGCTACTACAGTGCTGGCCGAGCTCTTCTGGGTGCCCAGCACTGAGCTGCGCTGAGCGGGTTTCCCTCTGCTTTGAAAACACAGGGGGTCAATCGCTTGGCACAGTGACCATTCACAAAATGCCTAGCTGAAATATTTATTTATTAGCTATTACAGAACACCTCAAAAGCATGTTTTAAATATTGTGCCTTGCAAATGATAAATAATATACAGTCGCAAAAGGTATATACAGATATGGTAAGGCATATTCTGTGTTAGACTGAGACCAGATCTGGATAAATGAAAACATTAACTGGCTAATCACAGACGGAGTCCAAGTCTGCTGAAATGTATGTATATTAGGGTGTTTATGCTACTTTCAGTCAATAGGGAGGGCACAGCTTTGGGGAACACATAGTTGTGGTAAAGATTTAGGAGAATGTAGGAGAGAAGTTGTGATAGACTAGGTTACTGGCAAATCTGATAGTGAGGCATCAGGAGTCAGTGAGAGGAATAAGCAGAATGTGTGCAGGAGGGAATTTAGCTCAGCTCAGTGTATGTGGAGTCCTCCCGAGTCTGCAGCATGGTAGGTCCTTGAGGGAGCAGAGCTAGTACATGAAGCAGAGATGGCCATGCTGTGATAGCCATGAGAGAGTGGTGAGCTGTGATGCCATCTGAAAGTGTATTACCAGGTGAAAAGCAGGGGCAATGATAGAACATCACTGTGCTTTGAAGTAAAAACAGATACCAACAATGTCTGTTGCATTTGTAACTTTTATAGAAAAAAAGCAAATGTTAAAATGAGAGAGGACTGTTGCTTTGTCTTTCCCTATGCCCCGAGGAAATTGTGCATGATAGGAAAGGTAATCGGGGAAGACTGGATTTAGGAACTGATCTAGGAATGGATGGAAGTGCCATAGAGACAATACCACACCCATTCTATGAATGCTGTCTCCAACTGATGTAAGAGCTGTTGAGGCTACAGTTAGAACACCTTCAACAAATGTGACACTCTTGCACAACCCTATGGCAGATGGGATACAATACACAGAAGCTGCCCCCAAGGAAATCACATGCAACTCCCAGATCTGGAATACTTTGTGTAGTTGGATACTGGGGGAGCCAAAGGGTGCTTAGGAGAAGCAAGTAGTAGGGAGAGTAGTCTCCCTGTGAAGGCTAAAGCAATTAGGGGTTCAAAGGGTTATTCATCAGTTTACAATGGGGATGCTTTTTAGCTGGGGAGATTTCAGTCTGGAGAAAACCGAATGCAAATATGAGTGGGGAAGGTGTGATTGTTTAATAGTGGGCACGAGCATAGAAAGATGGCAGCTATATCAATGGGGCTTATATAGCTCTACCAATGCAGCCATCAAATTGGAAATGAATATCAATGGAAAAAACAATGACATATTTGTGCAAGCTTCTTTCATTTGTGCTAGGTAATCCTGAGAAAATCTACCTTTTGACTAAAGTTAAAACTTGAAATACCAGACTGGTTTTACATTACGTGCCAGTTTTCTTGTATGCTTTGTGCAAGTGACTTTCTTCTCAGCACAAAAAAGCTGACTAGAGAGGAAACACCCATACATATGACAAACTTAGTACTACTTCCATAGTGTTACCTTTCAATAAATGAAAAGCACATCTCTTACACATAGAAATAATTGCTCTGATTTTATATAAATTATAGTATATTTGTTTGTGGCTGAGCACAGAACCTAAAATGATTTTATATCCTTCGGCAAAGCACAGAAAGTAAAACGTACACTTTGTAATCAGAAGTGAAACTGTGAAAACCTCAGAGAAATGGACACATGTTTATGATAACATCATATTTTGGGACATCCTCAGGGGCAGAGCTAATGATTTACAGAAGATGCTATGATGCTGTTTTGTTCATGAATGGGGAACATAAGCACATGTGGATGGCCTCAAGGATGAAGAAATTATATGCAGGTTCCTTTTAACTGAATGCCCAGTTAGCCCCAAAACCCAGGGTTTCCATTTATGCAAATTTCAACTAAAGGCCAGTTAGGAACTAAAGGACGTAAATATTTTAGTTAATTCCCTCTTACTAGTACCAGTCAGTGAGGCAGCCCATGACACTTAAAAAGTAACAGTTGTGGTTCATGAGCTAAAGAATTGGTGAGAAATATGAATACATCTCTTGATTTATGCAATTCATTCATAATACCAGATATTCATGTCTTCTATATTTTAAGTATATAGTATCTTAAAAATATAGTACAAGTGTGAGTTCACCTTTAGGCAGCACACTTAGGATTGCCATAAATATTCCATTGCTGCCCCCTTTCGATGGTCTATTATGATACTTGGATGAGAATCGTTCTATTTAGTGCTGCCCTAGGGGGTGATAGAGTGTTTCTGACACTAGAAGCACTTGTTATTGCACATGGAAAGTTTTCACCATGTTGCACAATATTTTGTATAATGGGACATCTCATAGAGCAGACAGGTAAAGGTAATGCATCATGTATACACTGTGTCTACTCACCATGTGCCTACTGGCAAATGGGAACTAGAACAGGCAGATGTGTCCCTACTCATCCAGCAGAATTTGAAGTTAACATCTCAGAACTACTACTAGGTACTAGATAGGCAGAGCCAGCTGTCACTCACACAGCTGAGCGGATCTCGACATCGATGTCGGGATCCGCTCCGGCTGCGTTGTCTCAGTATACCGCGAGCTGTAGCTCGCGGTATACTGAGCTTAGGGTGACGGGAGGACGCTAGTTTGTGTCCTCCCGTTACCCTAAGGAGAACTATGGGGAAAAGCCCTGACCCCATAGTTCTCCTTTAACCGACATTTTTTGATCAAGCAGCAGCCATGAGTGTTCCTAAGATCCTGTCCCACTGCATTTGACTGTCATTAAAATTGCAAACTAGAGTAAATACAAAGAGTGTATCTATTCTTTTTGGTCAAACACTTAAATAAAAGGATATACTCTCTTTACTCTTACTCTTGCTATTAGACCTCTCTGCTGCTTTTGACACTGTTGACCACCCGCTGCTCCTCAAAAAACTCCACTCGCTTGGCCTACAGGACTCTGCTCTCTCATGGTTCTCCTCCTACTCAGCTGTGCGCTCCTTTAGTGTCACCTACAACTCTAAGTCCTCCTCTCCTCTTCCTCTTTCTGTAGGGGTCCCCCAAGGCTCTGTCCCCCAAGGCTCTTCTCCATCTACACCTCCTCCCTTGGTCAGTTAATAAGCTCATGGCTTCCAATACCATCTCTATGCCGATGGCACTCAAATTTATCTTTCTACTCCACAACTCACCCCCTCAGTGTCCTTGCGTGTCACTAATCTACTAACTGACATATCCGTCTGGATGTCGCAACACTTCTTAAAGCTCAACCTTTCTAAACCTGAGCTCTTGATATTTCCTCCTGCCCGTGCACTTTCCCCCAACTTTTCCTTTGAGATTGATAACACACCCATCCAGCCCTCCCCTCATGCCAAGGTCCTAGGTGTCATCCTTGACTCGGACCTCACCTTTTTTCCCCACATCCAATCACAAGCTGCTAGACTCATTCACCTGACCGCTCAGTGTCTGCATCCCCCCTCTGTCAATCCCTCCACTGGCTTCCACTCGCCCAGAGGATAAAATTCAAAATATTAACAGTCACTTATAAAGCCATCCAAAACTCTGCCCCCGGATATATCTCAGACCTTGTCTCAAAATATCACCCTAACCGTCCACTCCGCTCTTCCCAAGATCTCCTGCTTTCCAGCTCCCTTGGCAACTCCTCCCATACTCGCCTCCAGGACTTCTCTAGAGTCTCTCCCATCCTCTGGAACTCTTTACCCCAACCTGTCCGTCTATCTCCCACCTTGACTGCCTTTAGGCGATCCCTAAAGACTCATCTCTTCAGGGAAGCCTGTCCCACCTCAACCTAACCACTGAACCATCACGTTCTCAAACAATTCTTCCCTACACAGCTACCTCCTCATGTATCACTTTGCCCATCTCTTTTAGATTGTAAGCCCCAGGGGAGGGCCCTCCTTACCATCTTGTCTTGAATTGTATTGTGATTGTAATGTCTTTCTTATATTGTAAAGCGCTGCGCAAACTTTTGGCGCTATAAAAAAAAACTATGTAATAATAATAATATACATTGGTCTCCCTGATTCTTTAATTTTAGTGTCATGCAGACAAAGATGCTACAATACAGAAAATGTAAGGGAAGATGACTGTCGCTGTGATTCCCAGTGTACACAACAAGGAAACTGCTGTATTGACTTTGATGATCTGTGCAATAAACCAAGTGAGTATCATAATTATTTTAATATCACTATTGTTATCTTGTAGGTGATGGCTAACTACAATCATTATCTTCTCCTGTGTATATTTCAGGTGAATGAAACAACTTATTGTTAGTCGTAAGTTGTATTTTACGGTTTCAGGCATTGTAAAGTTCAGGTTACAATGTAAGAAATTGTTTTTGCAATCATTCAAACACAGAACCCAAAGAGCAGCTGTCATTTAGTAATAACTGTAATGTTGTGAACAGGTAAGGGGACACAGATAGTGCACATGTCTCTTCCACTAAGAGCTCCAAGATGTTTGCAAATGTCACATTAAGGACCTTTTTAGCCTGGGTGCCTCCATCTCTGCCTGTCACTATGAAGATGGTCACACAGTTGAATGTATGAATGCTCAGTTTAAGAAGCTCACTGTCATTGAGTACCACAGGTCATCAAAATGGCACCAAACCCGTTTTAAATCCAGCTTCTTTATGCCTCTCATTTTCAAATGGGCACATCTTACTAGTGTAAGGATGGGGCTTTCTTTAGAAGGCTGGCTCAGTTGCTACAAGAGGCAAAGGTTAACATTACCCTCCAGAGCACCGTATTATCTTTATAATGAAAAGACAAACATTTGAAATGCCCAATTTTCTCTCCTCAATTCTGCAGATCATATAATTACTACATTTACACATTACAGAGTCATATTAAAATAGATACTAGTTTAGTGGTTTATCCACTTATTTTATACAGGATGGCATTTTAGTAGCATCTCTTAAATGACACAGGCATTTCTTACTCTTATAATATCATAATTTCTACTTTTAAATTAGGTGTATGTAATAGGGAGTGTTTACATGCATTTACACAGGTTTTGGTGCGTTTAGGAGTTAAAATTATTTCCTAGATGCACCTGACTTAATTTTTTTTCTGAACACAGATAAACTGACTGCTGATAAAAGCACCTATACACAATGAGTGAATTGATCCATTGGAAATCATTAGATGCATAATGCATTTAGGAAAGCTTTTTGAATGCTTATAAACGCATCTAATCGCATCTAAATTGAAAGTAGCCTAAAAGCAGACCTTTCACCATTTACTGAAAATTGGGCTATTCCCTCTCTCCCTCTTCTCTATTACACATTTGAAAGAATGTTCATGTTTTGTGACCTGTGTATATTTTCCTCCTTCACCCTCCTACTTCCTCACTTATTTTTCTCTTCTAAAGCCCTCATGCACTCCTCTGCAAAGCAACATTGCAGAGGTGCTGCAGAGTGCACTTGTGGTGAGCTGCAGTAGCCCATTTATTTGAATTGGCTGCTTACCACAGCTAAATCGCACAGGAAGAAGTACATGCACCTTTTTAAAAATCACACCGCACCACACTGCATGATATTAGGTTACCATGTGATGAGATTTGATACAATGCACTTGCAATGGGTAGGTGCGTTTGGGTGCCATTAAAAAATAATGGCACCGCATCGCACCCAACTCTGCAACATACGAAGCAGAATTGCATGCGGCATCACATAGATGTGAACAGAGGCTAACTATATATATATATATATATATTATTCAGAGTATTATATCTCAAACTATTTTGTTTCATAAATAGCAGAGCAGGCACAGACTACTTCCTGGCCTTGTTTGTTTTTTGTCTGCCTGAAGACTGAGCCATCTGATAAGTGATGCATCACTTAATTCACTTGTGTGTGTAAATTTCAGCTTGCCATATCAAGTTCTGTAAACAGGTTTTGTACATCAAAGAAGCAAACGGGGAGCCTAGAAAACACGAAATGAAGCCTAAAGGGCCACCTTCTGGCTCAAAAGAATGTTTCTGTTTATGATAATGACTAGTAATTATATTTGAGTTTAACCATTAAAGTGGAAGACCAGCTTGTTTTGGATAACATATGGAAGAGTTAGAAACTGTCAGGTTTTTGTTTGCTGTCAGTGTCCACATTTGGATATATGTTCTCTGTCCATGTGATATCACAGGAAGTGAGAGGAAAATCACTCTAGGCCACTCTAGGTTATCATTTTTGAGCAGTAGAAAAACCGCTTCAAATTGCCCAACACAAGAAATCATATAATTTTAAATGGCCCATGTTTACACCTGAGCAGCAAAACGCCAGCAGCAAAATGCCCAAAAAAGTACAAAAGTACAAAAGCTTCTTTTTGGCAGTTTGCATTGTGCACGTTTTCACGCTTTTGTATCTCCATTGACCGCAATGTTTCTTAGGCTGCCAGTCAAAATGCATGTCTTTAGACAAAAAATGTGCATAACACACATAAACGTGCAAAAAAAAGCTTACTGAACCCATGCATACTAATGCGCAAAAACAATGAATGGGGCCTAAAGGTGACATGAACATCGATAAAACCCCAAGAGGTTCTAACCTTTGTTTACACAATCCAAAATTACACTTTACTTAAGTAAACTATATCTCTTGTGACATACAATGTTTTAAAATTGTAACAAGCTGTCAGGGTACCGTGTGCCGGTGTCCCCACACCGCATGCAGGTACCCACGCAGGAAGACCAAATTAATATGACCACACTGGATAGGATTATAGGCGCACAGTTTATTTGTACACAGCAAACAAACACCTCAACCCTACCTACACCTACAAGTTAACACAAGCAAGAGAAACAACAAACTAAGTAGAACACAATGCACACCCAGGGAATACGAGCCAGGTGGACCCGAGGAGCCAGGCAAGACCAGGGGAGCTAAGGGACAAGGGGGTCAGGGTACAGGAAACAATATGCAGCAAGCGGGAACAGGGCTCAGAACTGCAAACAGGTATCAGGGCTCAGGGAAGCGCTACAGGATACTGGGGCTCAGGATTCAGGAAAGGGCAACAGGATACTGAGCCACAGTCCTGACTGAAGGGAGGGATTAAATATCCTCCCAGGAAGCACCAGAGATTGGATGATTGCTGGCAGCTGGCAGACACCTGCAGGTGAGCACCGGAGTTGCAGGTTCCAGCACCACCCAGTGGTGGTCTGGTACCTGACAGTTCCTGGCTGCTGGAGACACCCGCAGGCGAGCACAGGAACTACAGGACCTGGCTCCAGCGCCACCTGGAGGTGCTCTGGATCCTGACACAAGCTTTCAGCTTAAGCTGCCCCTACATGGGATAATTTTCTCATTTATGAGGTTTGGAAGGGCTTATTATCACACACATGGATTTTCCAACATGTTGACAAATTTCAATGACTGTTAAAGGGGAGCATTTTTTTTTAACCAACCCAATAGCATAACTGTTGGCTGGGTCTAGGAGAAGTCTTGAGATGTTTGGTTGTATGGCAGCTTTGATAATGGGTTGACTGGGATAAAAGTATTGCCTGTGTATGTGTTTTTGTTGGTGATTTAGTAGCATGGTGTACAGATTTGCAAATCATATCTTTGCTGTATTTTGCAGAGGAGGAATGGACATGTAGCAAGGTGCGATGTGGAGAGACTCGGATTGAAGGCAGTCATTGTTCATGCTCAGATGATTGCCTGACAAAAGGGGATTGTTGTACCAATTACCATGGTATTTGCAAAGGTAACATTTTATAATAACATCAATTCATTGGGGTTAATTTGCTAAAGGAGTAAAGACTCCTATATCAAATATCATATAACATGCCTATTCTGTTTTATCCAATGCAACTGTTTACTAAAAGCAGAATATAGGAATGTTCACAGCATAACACGCATTATAATGCGTGTCATGACATAAGAGATAAGCAGAATATAGGAATGTTCACAGCATAACACGCATTATAATGTGTGTCATGACATAAGAGATATCAAAACACTTTCAATGGTATATTTAACAGACCAAAAGGGAACAAATTAGAGCACATAAGAGACGTTTACTGTTAGGGTTTACATACACTTTTAGCTCATACATGCACAGTGTAACATGCTTTACTATGGTACATCACAGGAGCAGCAATAGCACCCTCCCCTATAGTGGGGAAGTCTGGCCACACCTGCATTCATAATATATTTCCAATGAGACACATATTATCTAAATATAATTTAGACTTAGAGCAGCCATAAATGCAAGTGATGCTCATGCTCATTACTTGTTACAAGGATTAGGAATGGAGCAAATATAATATTAATCTGACCTTCTCGCCTTCCACCCAGGATGCAGAGCACATGCCTGAGTGGCCAATCACCAGTCCCAAACACTGTCTTATGAGGAAGGGGAGCAAGTCATTAGCAATGTGTAAGGTCCAACACTGTCAAACGCAGAGCTTACAGGGGGCTTAGACCCAGAGTTCCAAACAGGAGAAGGCAGAAGGGTGTGACAAGGGTATCAGTAGGTGGGGAATTTCAAAAGAACCTGTCGCTTTGCCTGGGGAGAGAGAAATATTATTTTTAGGTTTTGTTATCAACTTTACTATGTGCTTAGACCTAATGAAAAATGTCCAGCTTATTTAATCAGTTTCATACAGCCGCATCCCAATTTGTTTGAGTGGATGTTTACATTTCTGTGCAATTCTATCCACTGAAATTGGATTATGCAGTTAGAATGTAACCAGTTTACTTAACACGTGACCAGCTTAAGAAAGCCAACTAGTGGGAGCATATTTTTTGTTTTTAATGTGTATTGATCCATGGTTTGATTTCTAGGAGAAACTCTCTGGGCAGATGACACTGAATGCGCCAGTAGTGCAACTCAAAGGTGTCCTGCAGGGTAAGACAACCTTTATAGCTATCACTTACAAGAAATTAGGAGACAATCTACAATCCTCTTACCCAAGATAGACAAATGCGTCTTTAGCCAAATAAATTAACATACAGGTATATGATTTGCTGCATGAAATAAAAAGCTCTGCAAACACGAAAAAGAGTGAGCATTTAAAGCAATCTTCCTTATCTAAGCTGTTATATTAAAGTTATTATGCAAGCCACACTGGAACCAGAATTTTTCAAGACAAAAAATATTTTTAAAGTCTTTCACATCCCAGTGTTGATGCTCTTCAGCCCTATACTCTTGGTATTTCACCATGTACAGGAAAGGAGTTCTATGCAGTAATTTGCTGTTGTATACAATAGAGTTAACAGAATGGCACATTGTGCATTCTAATAATATTTCTTATAACCCACATTTGTATTGTAATCATAATTACTTTACTATGGATTTTTGTCATGACTAGGGATTAGGGTCTGAATATGTGCCAACCTTGGTTTTGGGATTCTGATCCACAAGTGCCAGCAAATTGACATTATGTGCAATTTTGCTGAGTTTAATCTTTTTAAATAATGGACAGCATAATCCATAACTTAGAAAGGACAATAATGGGGGAATTGGATAAGCCAGCCTCTCTTTATAAAAGGATGGGTTTACAGTAGCCACATTTTCAGTGTGCATCAAGCTGTTAAGGAAGAACAGGAACGCCAACAACCTAGCGCCCTAAAACGGTGGGTACAAGGGGTGAAGAAGTAGGGGAATTTGCACTCACTTACATACTGTGTAGATGGGCCATGTATATGTACAAGGTGTCTGGCAGCCTGGATGTAGGGCTTCTGGTGGTGTGGGGTCCCCTGAGGAAACCAGGGGTGGCCTGGTAGATGCGGCTCTGGCAATGAGGAGTGAAACAAGGAGAAGGAGAGGTGCAGAGCAGCACCAACGGTGTGATACCTCAGAGAAAAAAAAAATGATGAAAAGTAATGCCGACCTTTGCAGAAATCTTCTTTTCTAAAAAATTTTATGCAGCTGCTGTGGAGGCAACTGTGTGTGACACAGAAAACCCTGCGGCAGGCCACGGCCCTCCTCTCCGCCAACTGCTTGATTGATGGCAGAAAGATCCTATGACTCCTCTGCCCTCGTTATCCTCCTCCCACAACCAGGAAGAATGGGGAATGGAGGATCGCTTTGGGACCAGCGATGGTGACAAGTGGCGGTAACAGAAAAGTGTGGGGGGGATGGGGAAAACACAAAGGTACTGGGCAGTTTTTACCTTAATGCACAGAATGCATTAAGGTAAAAAACGCTCAGACTTTAATGTTACTTTAAGAGTCTGTGTTGTGGTCTTTAAGGATCTCTGAGAGTCAATTACTTCACAGTGCGAGAAGCTAGAGAAATCAGGGATGACTTGTTTTACAGCTTTTTTTTTTTACTGACAAACATTTAATGTCAGTTATATATCCATTTCTTTTCTGCTTAAAACTATATGAAAATTGGTGTTTTTTTTTTGGTTTTTTTTATAAGTAGTTCATTAACTCTGATATATTTTATTCTGTGTTTCACAGCTTTGATCTACCCCCTGTTATCCTTTTCTCATTGGATGGATTCCGAGCTAATTATTTAGATGTATATGCTGACTTGATGCCAAATATTAAAAAACTGAGTTAGTATTTTTTTTTTTTTTACTGTTTCTGTTCTCTAGTATGGTTCAAAAGTCATGCTTTATTTCAGGATATCACCATTCAGGAATATTACATTTTGGGTAGAATAAGCAAACTACCAGGAAATATACCTCCATAAGATGTAGTGGCTAATATTAGGGCTGCAACAACTAATCGACATAATCGATTATAATCGATTATTGAAAAAGTTGTCAACTTTTTCAATAATCGATTAATCGGCTTCTGATCAGTTGGCCCTGTTCACGGCTCCACACATGCTGCGCACCGCACCTCCTCCCCAACTCACGCTCAACGCTGCCAGACCCGCATCCACGCTCTACAATATAAACATTGTTTACCTTTAGTTTACCACTAAAAAGATATTACTGTATGTGTTTATAATTCCGTCATTTATTGATTGGGGGTTTTGTTGTATCGTGTGATGTGCAGATGGCATGCATGCATTTGTTACTGCAAACATGTAGTAGCTAATCTTTTTTTTAGATGTTTGTAACCATTGGAAATGAATCCTGGTTAGTTGGCATAAGGTGCAGCACTGTTCCTTGCCTTAGTGAAAAAGTCTGTACAAAGTCTGTAGCAAGCTTGGAGCAGTGGCTCACTCAGTTCTAGATCCTCAAATCATCTCTGAATTGGTGCTGACACTGCCCTTCCTTCTGGTGGGTGGCCACTTTTGTTTCCCCTTGTCCTTGTGTGTGTTGTAAAGTAGCCACCGCTCCGAGCTCACTCCTGTGATAATTTATAACTTAAATTCAAATTAGTAAACTAAATGTGAGATTGTAGTCCATCATGGGAGCGAGCTTGGAGCAGTGACTACTGTACAACACACAAAGGGACCATGGGGAACAAAAGAAACCACCCTCCAGAAGGAAGGACAGTGTCAGCATGAATTCAGAGATGATTTGAGGATCTACAGCCGAGTGATACACAAATAAGATACGTGTTTATTAATAGTTAAGGTACTTAAATGCAGTTTTAAGATT
Source organism: Nanorana parkeri (assembly GCF_000935625.1). Lineage (NCBI taxonomy): Eukaryota > Metazoa > Chordata > Amphibia > Anura > Dicroglossidae > Nanorana > Nanorana parkeri. The sequence continues at coordinate 244,427 of NW_017307351.1, forward strand.
TAACTCATAAGTTTAGTGTCACTTTAACCTTTGAAAATGTAAAAAAAAATAGTTGAAATTTCCTCTAGATGTACCACATTATTTTACTGTATTTTAAATGTTTTACTTATTCACTGCAGGAGATTGTGGAACACACTCTAAGTACATGAGGTCGGTGTACCCTACAAAGACATTCCCCAACCACTACACAATAGTCACTGTAAGTGATTTATGTTGTTGAGCTGTTTTGATGTTTTAAGCTCATAGAACACATCTATAAATAATATACTCTTCTCTTTGGGATTTTGTTACACCTGTCGCCAGTACGGCTACAATACCATCAACATTCACTAAACTAACTTTGAGTGTTTAAAGGGTGCAATGACTACCTCCAAGACTTTTTGCAAGGCTCCTAGTTCATTGGGACCCATGTAAAATTCAATGGAACCCTCCCTGGATTATTTACTGTATTTTTAAAGCAAAACTATCATTGTTTGTTATCAGTTTTATTTAGTGTTGTCGTAAACTGATATTTTATGTTTATTATTACTTGTAAAAAATTAAAAATTATTTTTGTTTAAATAAAGATTTGCTGTTATCTAGTAAAATAAGGCAGCATACTTTAAAAAAATGTCATTTTTCTCCCAAATAACAAACTGAGACATTATGTTTTAATACAAGCCTTCTTTTTACATTCCATTTAGGGGTTGTTTCCAGAGTCAAATGGCATTATCGATAACAACATGTATGATTTTAACATGAATAAGATGTTTTCTTTGTCTGGAAATGAGAAATTTAATAGCTCATGGTGGGAAGGACAACCGGTATGTTTTTTTTTTTTATAATCATGGTGTGACGTTTCAATTGAGAACTTAAAACATGCTGCATATTTTTAAAGTGGACCTATAGCCCCTTTCACTAAAAATCATATCAGCATACAGCTTTGCTTGCTGATATGAATCCATCTTACATTAATTAGTTAAACAAACATTTTCATTTAATTACAATTTCTTGTTTTCTACTTCCTGGTCCTCTTTGGCAAAGTGATGCAATCGTGCCCAAGCGTTGCATCCTGGGAAGGAAACATCAGCAGAGCATTGCTGGAAAATCTCATCTGTAATCATGTAATCACGAGATCACAGGGAAACGCATTTTCCTCCCCAGAGATGATGTGCATGGTCATATGTCCTAGTCACATGTGCCAGATTTCCAGGAAGTAAAGGGAGATGGATTAATCTGCCCTTAGTAAAAATGGCCACTGTATGGGGAAGAAAAGAAAAATAAGGTATGCAAGGAATAATAAAACTGCAATTATCTAGAAGTATCTGTTTGTAGATTGTCATTACTAAACATTTCTAAAGGTGCCTTTGTTGTCATTTTGAATATATGGGTAAAGTTCCTATTTAACAGTTACACTCTTCCTAGTTTTATAACTTAGACCTAGCTATCATAGGTATATTTTCTAATGAAATATGTATGTTAAAATCTAACATTGGTAACATATATTACTGTGCTTTTGTAAAACATGTAACTTTCTAAATGTTTAGCTTCTAAAATGAATATTTAAATTAAAGCGATAGTATAGTGGGTTTGGTCAGTGGGTTTGCAGTGTTCATAAAAAAATACTTTTTGAAAGGACTTTCAAATTTCTGTTTTATTGTAAAAATTACAGAGATTTGTAGATTAGTCACTAGAAGGAGCTGCCATTGGCTCGGTCTACCTCTCTCCTAACAACTGGAGTATTAAAGTAGAACTCAAGCCAACTCTTTTATTTTTTTAGTTTTGAATAGAGTAAGGAAGGATTAGAACCTGTCAGCTTTTTATGTGTGTCATATGTATCCCTGTTAGGGAGACACCCCTTGGCAGGTAACAAATGCAAATGTCACCAGCACTCCAGTACGAAGATTCACGTCAGGGTCCCCTTCATCAGGCTCAATAATGACATTGTATTTAATCAATGTCATTATTGAGCCTGATGAAGGGGACCCTATGCAGCCGCAAAAGTGCTTGTCTTCTTGACATCTGTCAATAAAATGGATTTGCACTGACGTGAATCTTTCGTATTGGAGTGCTGGTGACATTTGCATTTGTTACTGTATTTTGAGCGGTGCCATCCACTGTCATTACAAGCACCCGTTATCTTTGGAATATTCGATAAAGAGTGCAGCAAGGCACATGGACTATACCCCTTGGCAGGTGACACGGGCTCATTAGAGGCACAGAGTCTAAGCACCAGCTGATGTTCACCAGAGCTCCTAATGGTCCACCATTGGGTTTTGCTGCTTGCTGGTACCAGGTTGCAGTCCCAGGATCACCCTGCCAAGGGATAAATGAGGAGAGGAGGGCTCCAATGAGGAGACAGTAGTCCAAAGTGTGGTCAGGATCAGGCAGAGGTCAGGCACCTGACAGGTGATAACCAGAGAATGGTCAGACGGTCCGGGTCAGCAGCAAAAAGGCATGAGACAAGAACAGGAGACGAGCATAGTGGGATTCAGGTAGAAGGTCACGGCAGGATGAAGGTAAAGTTGTGTGTGACTCATCATCTAATTATACGTTAGCAAGAACCTTTATTTTCCCCATTGCACATAAGTGGACATTCAAGAAAGAGCTGATCTCTTTTGTTAGAAATACAACCACATATATTATGTCTTTTGAGCTGTAGATGGCGCTGTAGTGCAATGCTAGTCCATGCAAGTCTTTGTTTGCATGCTTATCTATGATATATAAGGAAGGTCTCTCGGTATGCTGTATAATGCTGTATTCTGATGTAATATTCTCCTAAGCAAGTAAAACTTAATTCAGGATTCCTCAAGATCTCAGTGCTTCACCTAAACACATAACCAACATATTTAACATGCTGAAAACATTGAAAAGACTATATATGTAATTTAATTGATTTCCAATCTTCTGTCTTTGTGTGGCTGATTGTGTTTAGCCTCCATATTGTACATGAAAAAACCTCTATCACTCAGTTAAATAATACTGTGTTTCTTCTTATCTTTATTTGTATTTTCCAAACAAAGATTTGGTTGACAGCTATGTACCAAGGATTAAAAGCTGGCACTTTTTTTTGGCCTGGATCAGACGTTCCTATAAACGGTTCTTACCCTACTAATTATGAACTGTACAATGGGTGAGTGCTTTTAAATCCATTTTGCAAACAACAAAGACAATTATTTGTTAATGAGAGATGACTCCATAAAATTGTTGCGGTGTCACTATAAGTAATGCATATTGTAAAAATGTACCTTGCCATATACCCCCCCTGTGATGTTTCAGCATCTCTTTGACACATTTAAAATTATGTGTTTTTTTTTCTATTGAGAAAGCTGGTTAGATGACCAGTGAAACGTCTTCAAGAAAAATACAGCAAGTCCAGTTGCCTTCACTTATTTTTTACAGTTTAACCAGAGGTTAAAGCTCATAGAACACATCTATGAATAATATACTCTTCTCTTTGGGATTTTCTTACACCTGTCGTCAGTACGGCTACAATACCATCAACATTCACTAAACTAACTTTGAGTGTTTAAAGGGTGCAATGACTACCACCAAGACTTTTTGCAAGGCTCCTAGTTCATTAGGACCCATGTAAAATCCAATGGAACCCTCCCTGGATTATTTACTGTATGTATGTATCAAAGAGATGCTGACACATTCACAGCTTTGTGTGTATAGGTACCTTTACACACAAAGCTGTGAATGTTTCAGCATTCAGCATTGTGAATGTTTCAGCATCTCAGCATTTCAGCATCTCTTTGACACATTTAAAATTATATGTTTTTTTTTTCTATTGAGAAAGCTGGTTAGATGACCAGTGAAACATCTTCAAGAAAAATACGGCAAGTCCAGTTGCCTTCATTTATTTTTTACAGTTTAACCAGAGGTAACTTTATTTTTAAACACCGGAAATGGCTAAAAGACCTTAGTTCTGCTTTAACTAAAGGTAACAGAATCTCCTGCATGTCTTTTCCTGAAACTACTGAAAAGAAAGGCAGCTTGAAAAGAGAGGCAGCTATGTGTTAAATCGCCATGCTGTGCAACCTTGGTTTTAATGCATTCTTTTGTGATAATGTCCTTGAATGTTTTCACATATTTATCCATTAATGTACTAACAGTAATGCACACAATTACTATGTGTAATTTTCAATGTTTGTAATATAATTCTATCTTGTTGGGAAACCTAATAAAAAAATAAGGATAAAAAAAGAGAATATATAATTTGCAGGCTCTAATGTTGTGAAACATCTACAATACCCCTGGTAGCCAAGGAACATGTGATCTTCTGCCTTCCAGGTCACATAAGTAAGCAATAATGTGGCACTTGTTATCATATTATTTTCAGCAGACATGTCTAATTAATTCATGTGAACTGTGATTGATAATGATAGATGCACTTTTTCCCTAAGACCATAATGGAACTGGACAAAAACAAGTATTTTAGATTAGAGTTGTCACCATTAACAAATCATCAGTGTGGCAACAAAATGCCATGCTTGGATGTTGCATTAAGGCCTCACAATCATATTCATAGACAGCACTTTCATCACATAGACAGGGTTTCATTACTTATATACAGCAGCCATGGCCATGAGAAATTTCTTCATATCAACAATGTTACTTTTCAATTCATGCAGATTGCAGATCTGGCCCCCTTCCCCGGCATTGTTCCACAGCCTCTGTTGTCCTATCTTTGGCTACCTCACTATAGTCATACATAGCATCTATTTGTGAAAGACATTACACTAAAGACTTTAATAACTGTTTACTGGAATATTTAAGAAATATATTTTGTACTAATCTTCTCAGTTTAAACACCAAGCTTATCAACTAAGAACATTATCTGTATTGCAGGTCTGTTACCTATGAAGAAAGAATAACTTCTATACTCCACTGGCTAGACCTTCCAAAAAATAAAAGGTATTTTTTAAACTTCCAAATAAAATTGCACCCTTTGTGTTTTACACTGATAATTACTAACATCAATGTTATGATGGGCAGGCCAGACTTCTATACTTTGTATATTGAGGAGCCGGACTCTTCAGGGCATTCTTTTGGTCCAGTGAGTGGAGGGGTAAGTAAATATTTACATTTGTTTCTAGAGCTGACCAAACATGTTACAACCTGATTGTACAATCTGGGTGGGTTTGATTGGAAGGCACACACACACAAAATTATTTTACAATTACAGTGGAGAAAATTTGGAAAACAAAAGGTCGTAGCAGGTGGCCAGCATTACAATCTGCTCTAAGGAAACATTCAATCTCATCCACAATTAGGATTTTGTTATAGATTGTGCAGTGCCCTAGTTTAAAATGTGTGCCATAGATCAATATAAAACTAGATTATGGTCACTATTCATCCCCATTTTCTGGGAATATTCCCCGTTCAAGGGGACAGTCCCTGTTTTGAGGGAATGGGCTGGAATGAAACTGGGAGGATAGGGTCATTTTCAGTTCTACTGTGCATGCTGTACGTTACTTATTCTTGATTATTTCCACCCCTACATGCTGTACTATGCACTTCTGAACCCTGCACTCCATGCATTATATACTCCTGACAGACACACACACATTATATATATATATATATATATATATACACTGAGTGGCCGGATTATTATGACCACCCCATCAGTACTTCGTTGGGCCGCCTCGTGACTCCACGAGATGTTGAAAGGGGATGCAAGGAATCTGACACTGCACTGTTGCCCTTCTGTTGTCTTGTACTCGTCTTGCCACACTCCTTTCTGCCCTAACATTGACTAGTCGCTGACAGCCACAATTCGCACGTTCAGATCCAGATTTTCGCCTGACAGTCCAGTCTTTAACTACCTCCTGGCCGTCCGTAGTAAAAAAAACGGCCGGCCGGGAGCTCTCTAGATCTGAGCGGGCGTCTTTAGACGTCCGCTCAGACACGCCCACACGCCGCTGGGCGCACGCGAGCGGGAAATGGCCGATATTTAAAAAAGGCAGCGATGCCTGTTAACATACAAGCGATCCGCACACTGTAGAGCCGGCGGATCGCTTGTATGTTGCAACGATCGGTGCGCCCCCCTCCGTTTTCCCCCCGCCGTTGTCCCGCTGATCCTGGGCTCCGCTGTGCTCGGTGCAAGCCCGGGATCAGCGCCATGCCTGTGTCACAGGGGATCAGAGGGAGATCGTTACACGAGCTCCCTCCGGTCCCCTCTCCTCTGAAAGAATGCGGAAGTGTTGTATATGACATCACTTCCGCATTCTTGTGTCACTCTCCAGCTTCGGAAGCTGAAAAGAAGCTGATGGAGCAGATCTGTGCTTCATCAGCTTCTTTTGGGGGGTCCTAGGTGACATTAGGGGTCTTGGAGACCCCTGATGTCTCCATAAAGAGGACCTGTCACATATTTTGCTATCACATAGGGGGGTTTTATTAGCCCCCGTATGTGATAGCAATAAAGTTTAGTTAAAAAAAAATAGGAAAAAAAAATTAAAGTCCCCCCAAGTTTTTTTTAAAAGTTACACATAAAAAAGAATAAAAAAAATAATTTAAAGTCCCCACCCATACATACACGCATGCAAACATGCGTCAGGGGCGCATACGTGCAAAAAAGAGATTGCACCCATTACGCCGCACATGTTACATATCGCCGCAAACGTCCGAGTGAGAGCAATAGTTCCAGGGCCATCAATCACTGATAACACTAAACTGATGAGCGGTAAAAGTTTTTAAAGTGTCGCCTATGGCCAATTTTGGGTATGGTAGTTTTCTGCTATGTTGCGGGTGCACGCCATTTTAAAGCTTGACATGTTTGGTGTCTATTTACCCGACGTGACCCACATCTTTCATATCAGAGTCTCCCTTCACATCAGAGTGAGTCCTCCCATTACACACCGCTCCGCTGTGGCAACATGGCAGAGGGTGGGAGGCAGAGCAGGTCCAGACAAACAGATGCCAGATACAGAATTCTTTCGTCCTCTTCTGAATGCTAGAGTAACCCTAAATGCCACCTGCCCTGGATTAGTACAATTGTTTCAATGGTGCTGGTTGCTGTTCCACACTGCATAGAAATGCATGACACCGTCCTAAAAAAAGGAAAAACTGTGTCACATATTGAATAAATGCCGGATGAAGCATGTTTTTTTGATGGCACCCCTGACAAACCCAGACGTCAACCTAGTTGAGAAAGGCTGAATTAGGTCTTGAATTAAATGGTGCCTACAGATAAAGGCATTAAACAGTATTTGACAAAATAACACATAATATTGATGTGGTGTATTCATTACCATGATCTAAATTATTTCAGATATGTCATGAGTAAGCAAAAGTAAGTACATCTTCACATTTACCAGCACTTCAAATCTATATACTTAGAATCTGCTGTTCCAAATTAGGAGCCAATGATTTAACATTTTTAGGGAGTATGTAGGTGGGTCTTAATTCTCTAATTCCCTCAGGAAGAAAGTTTTGGATGGCTATGAGTCAGGCAAGGGAATTAAAAAGTTAACTAAGCAAAAATTTTAAATTGATCATTCTTTAAGGAAAATAATGTAAAGTGGTGTAGCTGTCAAGCAGCTGCTAATTTGTTCAGGACTGGCCAGCCCAACAAACGCCACCCAAGAGCTGACCGTTTGATGATTAAAGAAGTTTCCAAGACCCCAACATTTTTGAATTTGAAAAAGATTTGAACAAGGGATTAATGAGGAAGTCCAGGCGAACAAAATTGTTTTGTCTAGGGAGACAGACAAGGGAAGTAACAGAGTTAAACTCAATCGAACCATGATCCCGGATGGCTGTTAGACCCTCCGATTCAGGAATTTAAGGTCCTGTGAGTCATCACGGCCTATACAGTGTATTGGACGCCTGTATAGAAGCCAGCTGGGATCTTGGTTCAGGTGAGTATTACTCTATTATTGTAGCGAAATGTTATTTGCCTGGAGTTCTTCTTTAAACCAATTCAACCTGCATGAGAGATGTGTAAAGAAAAAGTTTTTGTTGTTCAAAGCAATATTTCAGCAAGGTTACAGTTTGCCATTGAATATATAAGCCAAGACCAAGCCTTCTGGAACAGTGTGCAGAAGACTAATCAATCAAAGATAGAATTGTCTGCGCACAATAACAGTAGACATGTTTACTGCAAACCGAAGACAGTAATTCAGGAGAAGAGCTTCATAACAACTGTCAAGCATGGTGAAGGAAATGTTTTGGTTTGAGGTAGCTTTGCTACTTCAGATCCTAGAAAGCTTGCAGTCATTGAGAGGACTATATATTCTGTATCATGTCAAAGTGATATGATAAAGAGAATGTAAAGCCATCTCTCCAAAAAATGAACTGGAAATGAGTGTATTGACACAATAATAATCTGAAGCACACCAGCAAATCCACCAAGGAAAGGCTCACAAAGAAGAAATAGAGGGCTATGGACTGCTCTAATCAAAGCTCTGATTTGATTCCAGTTTAAATTTTGTAGGGGAATTTTGAAACAAACAGGTCATGCAAGAAAACCCACAAACATTTTGCAACTGAAAGCCCTGAGAACTAGACAGGAGATGGTTGGGAATAGATGTGTAGTATCCCTTTAAACATCTGGGTGTATAATTAAATGAACCTCAACAAAGCTTAGTGCTTTAACATGCTCAATAAAAGAAAAATGTCAGATGTTGAAATAACACATATTTATTGTATTACACAACACATTTCGTAATACAAATGCTTCTTTGTCAGAGATGACAAATATTACATTTGATTAACTAAAGACCTAAACTGCAATCTTTTGTGTATGCGTTAAGGAAATGTCAGCATGTGTGCTTTGGCATTAATTATTTTTCCTTAGCAAGTGTCATACAATGTGGTGTTTATGTGAGACTGAAAATCTGTAATGTCTCTCAATCCAGATCCTTTTACAAGACTCATTGCTAGCAAATATGGCATTTGTACCTTGTTTTGTTTTGAGTCCTTGTTACTATTTCTGCATTAGCAAGATTATTGATTTTCTAGTATTTGTTGTGACCAAAGTGTATATGGTCTAAAATAGAACTCCAAACACAGTTGTGTTTAGCTTTGGAGAGAAGAGCAGGGTTTAAACCCCAGTTAGTTTATATTGTTGCTATTTCCGTGTTGATCAACCTCACTATTGTGGGGAATGTGAGAGTAAATCCAAAATGTTGTGGTTGTCATGGTTGTCACTGGTAAGGGGGGGGGGGGGGAAGGGAAGAGTATTTTTCTTGGATTTCCCCTCACTTCCTATTGTGTGTCTGGGAGAAATCTTCCCAGTGTGGACATGGAGTGCAGTAACAATCTGACATTGGTGCTAAACCGTGATCTATCAGGTTTTGGCTGCAATTATACTATAATTAATCCTCAAAAATCAACCGTAGTAACAGTATTTATGAAAGTGGTCATTCACTGCCTACCTGAATATAGCATTGGGAGTCACTGACTGGTAGAATTATGGGTGGTGTGTATGAGTCACTTAGGTTTCTCACCTACACATGGTGAGGGGCTCCAGGGCTGACTTTTTGTTTTCCAAGACTCTAAATAAGTTTTGTTCTGGGCTCTTTGTAGAGCTTTCGATGGGATGAAACCTTTATTCCTTGGTCCTTCCTAGGTGCTTACACAGACCTCTTTATTAATCTCAGCTGTCCACAGGCCCTTTATATATGCAAACTGACTGATACTGTGGGAGCCTGCTGCTGGGTAAAAAGGTTGAGTGCTGACAAAACACTAAAAAATGAACACTGATCCTGGGTGTCCCTGCCTCCTGAATGAGTTACCACTGCCAATACCAGTTGAGCTTGAACCCGTTACAAGCATTGTTATTTGCTTTATTTGCTGTTATTTGAAAATGCTAATTACATATAATTTCTGCGGATAGCTGTGTCTAAGAATATTGATTTTCATTTTCAACTAACACATTTGTGTTTCAATGCAGTGAAATTAAACGGCATTATTGGTAATAACATTTCATGCTGCAAATTTGTGAAAGGCTTCATTTGAGTGCTATAAATTTTTTAAATTGGTTGCAACGGTTTGTTGCCCCCCCCTTTTTTTAAAAATCTTTGTATGTATATTTGCAACACAGATGTTATCTAAAAATATGTAAAAATAAAAATATTTTTTTTTTCTACTAAACTTCAAGCCATGGTGTCATATCTCACATAAACCCCGGTATTTCTCCTTTTTGTTGTAGCCAATTGTATTGTAGGGGGAGAGATCACACCTGGGGGGCCATTGGGCTAGCTACTCACGCTTGTCTTTGCTAGAAATTGGCCATATTGATACCCAGAACCTAATTTACTGAAATGTGAGAGGAAGTGAACCTGTATTCACTGCAAACATTCAAACACAGGATTTTATCAAATTTCCCCTACAGATGTTTAGATGTTTGAAGTAATCACGGGATCACACCACCTCACTTTCTACTAAAGTAAATCAGGCCCAGTTTACCAATCTGCAGGAAGTTGTAATGCAGTTTACAGCACAAGGCGTGCCCAGAATACATTGGGGTATGCCTGCTGAAGAGAGTAGGTGAGCTTAATGGTTAAATATTTTCCCGGCCTTCATGTAAGACGAAGGTAATACTGCCCATATAGTTTGCTTCATATTTTTTACATTGGCAATTGGTCCCATTTTTACCAGCTACGTGGCTATTGTATATTACATTATAAATTTTTTTTGAGGACAACCAAATTAAGACAAAAGTAGATTTGATGTCTATCCCTAAAAAGACTGCACTGGAAATATGATTTGGCTACTAGTAAAACAGACCTAGAATCAATGTGCAGTTGGCTTGTAGCAGTGATCTCGTAAGATCACAAGTCAGATATGATAATCAAATGCACTTAGTTTTAATACAAAGGCATTTTATGCTCTGCATAACTTATTTGTTTCCTCTCATTCTTCATTAGGTGATTCTTGCTTTGTTACGCGCTGACAAGACAGTGGGGATGCTAATGGATGGACTAAAGCAGAGGAATTTACATAATTGCGTCAACATGGTTTTGGTTGCTGACCACGGTATGCAGTCTGTCCATGTAACTGTAGTCACAGATCAGCCCTTGCCAAGAGATCCCAGCATCTGTCTTTTAAAATAATTGACTGTTAAATAGATCTCTTTAAAAACACTTCAAACTGATATTTCAGCTATTTTGCAGACATTGGTGTGTGGACCGATTTACTGAAAGAGTTGAGCATATTCACTACATTTTCACTTAAAGTGTAACTAAGGGCAAAACATATTGTTTTAGTTTTGCATAGAGTGTCGAGGGGTTTGAACCCCTACAAGGTTTTTGTTGCAGAAAACAGAAGAGTGCCAGACCGAAACAGATCTAAGGATTAGAGATGAGCCGAACACCCCCATGTTCGGTTCGTATTCGAACATTCGAACGGCCGAACAGTTTGAATACGAACTAAAACTCAATGCAATGTGGTCCAACGTTGGAAAATCAATGTCCCCTTTAAAAGGGCTTATATGCAAGTTATTGGCCATAAAAGGTGTATGGGGGCAGGGTACTTGCCTGGGGGACAGGAATCAATGCCAAAAAAAAAATAGTGTTTTTAAAGGAGCAGTGATTTTTACATGACTTAAAGGGTAAAAATTTTTTTACAAATTCCTTCAAATATCATGCCTGAGGGGTCCCCTTAACCTGCCTGTGAAGTGGCAGATCTGTAGGATGTATAGAACCTGCTGCAGCAAAAGTGACATTTCTAAAAAAAAAAAAAAAAAAAATGTTTCTCTTAAAGTGTGCCCTTCCACTCCCCAAACAATACCAGAACCTTTAGGTCTGATAGAAATGTTACGAGGGACCGATTAAAAAAACAAACAAACTGTGTAGGGTTCCTCTTAAAAGTCATACCAGGCCCTTAATATCTGGTAGGAATATTAAGGGACCACATGTACAAAAAAAGAAGTGTGTGGGGTTCCCCCTGAAGTCATTCCAGGCCCTTAAGGTCTGGTAGGAATATTTAGGAAGAACCCCATGTAACAAAAACGAACCCCATGTAACAAAAACAAAACTGTGTGGGGTTCCCACTAAAAGTCATACCAGGCCCTTAAGGTCGGGTAGGAGTTTTAAGGAGGAACCCCACCCCCCAAAATGGGGGGGGGGAAACATGGGGTCCCCCCTAAAATTCCATACCAGACCCTTGATCCGAGCATAGGCCTGCCAGGGGCGGAAAGGGGCGGACGAGCGAGTGGCCCCCCTCCCTCCCGCACCAGGCCACATGCCCTCAGCACTGGGAGGGTGTCACCGTGCTGATGGGGACAGGGGCCTCATCCCCACAACCCTGACCCGGTTGTTGTGGAGGCCTGCGGGCAAGGGGGCTTATTTGCATCTGGGTACCCCTTTAATTAAGGGGGCACCCAGATGCCGCCCCCCTCCCTTGTGAATGAGTAAGGGGTACTTGTACCCCTACCCATTCACTAAAGTGTTAAATAAAATAGTTATTAAAAAGTCCAGACTTTTGATAAAATCCTTTATTTCTTTATTTGGAAAAAAAACAAAGATGTTTTTGACAAATCTTTTATTTAAAAAAAATTGATCCACCGATGTAATCCAGGGTCAATCACGGCGTCCAGCATTGTCCACGGCGACAAAATAAAAACTAAAACAATAAAAAATAAAGCGAAATAATAAAATAAAACAAGGCCGCCGTCCTGTCCGTTCCCGCCGCATAATGGCATTTTGAGAGATGCCGGCAAAACATATACAATTGGGCGGAGCTAGCGTTGATAGCCAGCTCCGCCCAATTGTGTAGTTTACCGACATCTGATAGGCAGGCCGTGATTGGGCAGAGTCATCATGACTTTGCCCAATCATGGCTCTAATTCAATACTAAGCCCTGATTGGGCAAAGTCTTGCACCTGACCTGTGGTCAGGTGCAAGACTTTAACAAATCAGAGCTTCAGAGGGCATTTTGCCTTATGGAATGTCCGCGGTCGAACAAACCGTGAACATCCCATAAAGTTCGGCATTCGGCGAACGTTCGAACTGCCGATGTTCGATTCAAACTCATGTTCGAATGGAACACTCGGCTCATCCCTACTAAGGATCCCTGAAAATGTTGATAATTCTGTTGATCAAACAGCTGCCGTCTGCCATCTAAAAAATTTTGGGAGAACTACCCATAGCTGCAATAAAAATGAAATTCTTGCTCTGAGACCATTCCTCCATTCTTATTGTTTTCAAGCCCTGATGAAGGGGGTTATGCCTGCCCCCAAAGTGTCTTGGCTGTTTGATCAACACAATTATCAAACTTTTTATTGACTCTAACATCCATTTTGGATTGGCACTCTTCTGTTTTCTGTCCCTGAGTTGCTCCCAGTACCTCGTATTGGAGACTGTACGTCTTTGAGCTGCCAAACCATAAGCTAATGAGCTACCTACAAATCAATTTGGGGTTATCATCAAGGATAGCAAGATACTCCTCCCAGCAATTCTAAAATATTCACACAATTTGTTTTATTTTTTTGCAGCCAGGTTTTTATTGCAGCCTGTGCAGGGAGATCTACTCTCTCTAGTTACCGTGATCACCAATATCACTGGGAATAATGAGAGGGTACATTCATATTTTGCTACTAGAACAGCAATAGAGGGAAAATCTTAAAATGAGGACACTTGTTCCCATGGCAACTGTCTTTCCTGCACACTAGAGAGATATGCTCCCCCTTCCTGTTGAGTCTTCAGGACACCAAGTGAAGGGACATCTCCCAAATGAGACATATGTGAAAAAAAACTGACAGCGGCTTTAACCCTCCCCTACTCCCCCTATCCAAAATGGGGGAAAGATTAGAGGACTTTAGATTTAATTGAACTTAAAACTGAGGTGAAGCTAACTGAAAATTCACCTTGCAAAGAATACCCAATCATGTGCAAGGAGAGAAAAATAGCTTGCGTATGGCAAGATGATTAAATCTAGCATAGCTTCACCTCATTCATTCATTCAGTGAAAATTGTCTTTGCAAAGTAAACATTCACTTAGATTAGTGAATGAGGCGAAGCTATGCTGGATTCATGTGCGAGCAAAAATCAATTTTTTAAAATATTTTTCCTTGCACTGGATTGAGTGTTTTTTTCACAAAGTGTATTTTTACTAAGCTTCATATCATTCACTAAGTTAGGTACAAATTCACTTTGCGAAGGGAATATGCTCTATTTAGTAAATTAATTGCACTGTCTTCTAATTATACCTAAATTATTAGTATGTGGTAGTTTTAATGTGAACATTCTCTACTCCTTTTTTACATTAACAGTGATTAATATACAGCAAATGTTGTATAACTGTAGGTTGTATAACAGCTTTTTGTCAGAATTTGTACTTCCCTTTGCAGAGTATGTAAAAAATACCAATGACTCTTTTTACCTTTTTGCAGGAATGGAGAAAACCTATTGTGAACAGCTAGAGTACATGACAGATTACTTTCAATCAATATCTTTCTTTTGGCTGTATGATGGGCCAGCAGCTCGCATGCGAGCATATAGGGTCCCACAGGACTACTTAACATGTAAGTCTTTCATTTTTACTATTTTTATTGTTAAAAAAAAAAAAGCATGTATAATGTATAATATTATATTGGTAAGCATGGGTGCTGATTGTAAGCATGGGTGCTGATTAAGGAATTATACATGAGGTGCTGAAGAGGTTACTTTTTCAGTTAAACAAATCTTTTTTGAAAATTTGCAATAAATTACAATACACAAGCAGTGCACAAAAAGGGTTAAAAAAAAACAGGGAAAAAAAGGGAAGGGGGAAATGAATTTATATATATATATATACAATATATATAAAAAGTATCGGGACACCCCTCCAAATCATTGTATTCAGGTGATCCAATCACCTCCATGGCCACGGGTGTATAAAATCAAGCACCTAGGCATGCAGACTGCAACTGGGAACAACAGCGACTAAGCCATTAAGTGGTAGGCCATGTAAAATGACAGAGTGGGGTCAGTGCATGCTGAAGCACACAGAGCGCAGAAGTCGCCAACTGTCTGCAGAGTCAAAAGCTACAGACCTCCAAACTTCGTGTGGCCTTCAGATTGGCACAACAACAGTGCATAGAGAGGTTCATGGAATGGGTTTCCATCGCCGAGCAGCTGCATCTGTTAGGATCCAGAGCACCTCCAGGTGGCGCTGGAGCTAGGCCCTGCAGTTCCTGTGCTCACCTGCAGGTGTCTCCAGGCAGCCAGGAACTGTCAGGTACCAGACCACCACTGGGCGGTGCTGGAACCTGCAGCTCCAGTGCTCACCTGCGGGTGTCTCCCTGCTGCCAGCACTTATCCATCACCTGGTGCTTCTTGGGAGGGTATTTAAACCCTCCCTGCAGTCAGGACTATGGCTCAGTATTCTGTTGTTGTTTCCTGAATCGCCAGTCCTGTTACCTGCTTATAGACCTAAGTCCTGATACCTGCTTGTTGTCCTGTTGCCATTAACTGCTTGTCGTCCTGTTGCCATTAACTGCTTGTCGTCCTGTTGCCATTACCTGCTTGTAGTCCTGTTGCCATTGCCTGCTTGTAGTCCTGTTGCCATTAACCTGCTTGGAGTCCTGTTGCCATTAACCTGCTTGGAGTCCTGTTGCCATTAACCTGCTTGGAGTCCTGTTGCCATTAACCTGCTTGGAGTCCTGTTGCTGTTACCTGTATTTAGCTATTTGCTCCTGTTATATGTTATAAGTGTTGGGGGTTATATTTAGTTGGGGTCACATTACTTATTCATGCTTGCTTTTGGGTGTTTCATTTGCTTTTGCTGGTTACAAATAAACTGTATATAACACATTTGCTTTGTCCCGTGTGGTCATACGTGTTTGGTCTTCCGTGTGGGTACCTGCATATGGTGTGGGGACACCGGTGCACGGACCCCATGCCAGCATCCAAGCCGTACATCGCAAAGCGTCGGATGCAGTGGTGTAAAGCACGCCACCACTGGAGAAGTGGAGACGTGTTCTCTGGAGTGACAAATCATGTTTCTCCATCTGGGATTATGGTGTGGGCTTGTTTTTCAGGGATTGTTTTTGGCCCCTTAGTTCCACTGAACTCTTAAGGCATGACCATACCAAGACATTTTGGACAATTTCATGTTCCCAACTTGGTGGAAACAGTTTGGTATGGCCCCTTCCTGTTCCAACATGACTGCGCACCAGCGCACAAAGCAAGGTCCATAAAGACATGGATGAGCGAGTTTGGGGTGTAGGAACTTGACTGGCCTGCACAGAGTCCTGACCTCAACCCAATAGAACACCTCTGGGAAGAATGGCTCAAAGGGTGTTTAATCGTGTTGTTTAGGCCTGGTTCACACCTGAACGCTTTGTAGCGCGTTCAACGCTCGACGAACGCTCTACAAAACGCTCAAACATCTAAATCCCACTGTATTCAATGGGTCTGGTTCACACCTTGCCGTATTTCCGCCCGCCCGAACGCAGTACAAAACGGCCTACGCCAGAAAAGGTACAGGAGCTTCTTTGCAGCATATTGGGCCATTTTGTAGCGCGTTCGCGCCCATAGACTTCGACGGGAATGGGCTGAAATGAGTGTTTAGTGCAGCATATTGGGCCGTTTTGTAGCGTGTTCGCGCCCATAGACTTCGACGGGAATGGGCTGAAATGAGTGTTTGCGCGTTTTTGGTAGCAGAAATCGCGCATAGAACGCGCGTTCCGCACATGGCTACAGACCACTCCCATCTTGCAGACAAAGTTGTTGGGTGAAGAAGCTGAACAAGATGGAGGATTCCAGTGCATGTGGCCTGCTGGATTCTGAGGCATTCATACAACTGGTGCAGGAGAGACCATGTCTCTATGACATGAGATATGCCAATTACAAGAATCGGAGAATCAGGCAACGTGCCTGGCAAGAGATTGGAGAAGCAACCTGGCCTGATTGGGAAACCTTCTCCAAACAAGTTAAAGAAGCAAAAAGGTACATGTCAGCAATGTTTTTATGTGTTGAATATTTTCTTGCAGAATGCATGCACTGTTGTAATGCGTCATGCGTGCATTGTTTGCATATGACTTGTGTTCATTATTTCCATGTAACATGCGTGCATGTCTTCATGCAGAATGCATGCAGTGTGTACTGACATGTGCACATTGTTTTCATGTGACTTGCGTGCAGTATTTATGTCACATGCGTGCAGTGTTTTCATGTCAGATGCGTGCAGTGCGGTTATGTGACAGGCGTGCAGTATTTTAATGTGACATGCGTGCAGTGTTTTCATGTCAGATGCGTGCAGTCTTTACATGTAACATGCGTGCATGAAGTGCATTAATGTGAAGTGCATGCATTGTTTACATTTGACTTGCGTGAAGTGTTTGCATGTGACTTGCGTGCAGCTATTTATAAAAAAACAATACTCAAGTCTGTTTTCAATTCAAATATAATTTATTGGTATCAGATCAAGGGAAAATGATTGTTAATTTTTGGAGGGGAATCAAGACTGAATCGCTTGCATCTGCCATGACACCTCCCCCTCAGGTGACATGAAGCAAGCATGCAGCAAATCCGTCACGAATGCTGCCACCATTTGTTGTTCCACGGCTGGCGCTGCAATGGCTACTCTCCATGCAATGCGCCAATGAATCGTCAAAATTGAACCCATCTCTGCAACGCACAAAATTGTGAAGGGCACAAGCTGCTTTCACCGCAGAGATGGCGTTTTCGATTTTGAGGTTTATTGGCGAGTGCAGGAAGCGCCATTTATTGGAGAGTATGCCAAAGGCACACTCCACAACCCTGCGTGCTCTGGTGAGCCTATAATTGAAGACCCATTTGGCCTTGAAAATTCAGTATTTCCATGTTTGATTATAGGCACCGTTTTCAGTTTCTTCTCCTACCCGGTTGAGCAGGAGACATTTTTTATGCCTTTGTCTGATGGTTTTTATTTATAGTAACATTTTAGGACAATTTATCAATGAGTTTGTGCGTTTTTCTTTTTGGGGTTTAAGATGAAGTTTTCTTTTTGGGGTTTAAGATGAAGTTTTAAACTATGTTTAGGATTTGGTTATATGAAAGGTTGTGTTAAACATATGGAGGAGGTTCACACATGCCATACGTCAACATGCATATCACAAAGACACCTAGGTTAGAACAGCACAACGCACAGGGTACTACAGCAAAAGGCACAACACACAGAGCATTAATATACAATTCCATATAAATAACACTTGAAAACAGCTTATGATTTATTTAAGGAGGGGGGTAATGACAGTACTGTCACAGATCAGCGTTGATCTGTTATTTGTAGTTCTGCAAACCGGTGTATATCACAGATCTGAAAATAGCTGTTCTTGTTTTTCCACTACATGTGCCCTGTTCCTACCTTGCTCTTGCACTGGTCTGGCAGCGTAAACTGATTCGCATGCCGCTTTTTAGCAAAACAGTTCTGTCAGCTTGCATATTGCTCACCTTATTGTAGTTCCCAGCTCGCTGCATGAGAAATACGCCATGTGAGAGTGTATATATGAAATTGGTGATTGATATGCACTAATTTATATTTATAAATTAGTACACATAAATAATTAATTTCATACCTAGACCCGCTGAAAATCACAGAGAGCACACATTTAATCATATCTAACTCTATTTATGCTTCTTTACACCAATACTTAATTGGTCTATAATGCTACAAAGGAGTGATGTAGTGAACTTACCGCAAAGTAATAATTAATCTTTCCGGTGGTGGAATGCTGTCTCGCATGAAGGTGTCCTGACGCTCCAACTGGACAGCCAACAATCCAAGCAGCTCATCAAAACTGTAATATATATATAGGTTTGTGGTCAATACTAGCAATTAGCAATATAAATAGATGAACAACATACACATATATTCCATTAAAATCGATGATGCCACTTACATGGGACAGAACAACAATAAGCACTAACAATTGTTTATGTACTAACCTATTTATGGACATGCGGGTGTAGGTGAAGAACTTCTCCTCATGTCCACGGAGTGTCTCATATATGGCCCAAAACTGGCCTCTTTCTTCACGGTTCGCTATGACTGGATGGACCCAGAAACGCCTGCTATCTCTCCTTCTCCTCAATCGGATCAACCGCACTGCTGCAACGACTGCTGCAGTCCGTCTCCGTTTGCCTAGCTCCATAATCACTGAAAAATCAATAACAAATCGCAACTCTCCTCTGTACAAAAGACACTGCACACACCACACGGTCTTTTGCATACAGGAAAAGGAAATGCTGTGTCTCAGGAAGTCTTTTTCATTGGACACTTGCGGAAAGACCGGAATTCTTTTTCATTGGACACCTCTGTTGTCGCTCCAAATGCTCAAAAACGCACGTACGTCACGCGTTTTAAATGTATAAAAACGAGCTAAAAACGCTGGGGGGAAATGCGCGTTGTACGCGCATATACAAAACGTTCAGGTGTGAACCAGGCCTTACCCATATCTTCAGAAAAAAAATCACTTCTATTGTTGTGGTAAACAACTTGCTTCCCTATTTATAATGGTCTGGCCCTCTAGCAACTTCAGCGCAAAATTATAGCTAATTTGCCTACAAACGTCAGGTGGTCATATTTAATCTGGCCACTCAGTGTGTATATGTGTGTGTGTGTGTATGTGTGTGTATATAGTATAGTATAGTACAAAATATCTACAAAATATTCATAATACGGGAACTCTGAGGGCAGTTGAAATTTTTATATCCTTTAGGTTTATTTTTAGATGGGCATGGTCTTACACCTATATAATGTACCCATTTTGCAGTTAGAAGAGGTGACTTTTTACATTTGTTTTATTAATGGTTTGCAATTAAGCTGGTAAGTAACCACAACCAGGAGAACAAATGAATAAGAATACCGCTCATACATTCATGTGTAATTAGGGAGGGACTGGCTATGAAGGAAGGTTGTCAACAGAAAGGTGTTAGTAAAGGATTATTGATAGTAAACTAATCCGGCTTCAGGCTTGGGAGTATATAACTTGTACAGCCTCAGATTAGTTATAGGTGTCTAGTGAAGTACACCAGGCAGACCAGATTTTCCCGTAGTTTTGACAGATCTTTACAAAGACACTAAACTCAGAATTTAAATCTTAAAAATGCATTCAAGCACCTTAACTATTAACAAAAATGTAGCTTATTAGTGTATCACTCGGCTGTAGATCCTTAACCAGTTGACATCCGCGGTGTTAAACCCCCTTCCCATCCAGGCCATTTTTCAGTATTCAGCGCTGCGGTACTTTGACTGACATTTATTCCGTCATGCAGCGCTGTACTGAAATGAATTTTATACCCTTTTTTGGGGACAGATAGAGCTTTCTTTTGGTGGTATTTATTCACCACTGGGGGTTTTATTTTTTTACTATATTAAGGAAAAATTACCGAAATTAAAAAAAAAAAAACAGTTTCCCCTATATTAAATGATAAAACATTTATTATTACCCAATTTTTTGGTAAAATATAAAAGATGGGGTCACGTCGGGTAAAAAGACACTAAACATGTCAAGCCTTAAAATTGCGTGCGCGCGCGAAACCTCAAAAAACGATAATACCCAAAATTGGCCCTAGGCGACGCTTTAAAAGCTGTTACCGCTCATCAGTTTAGTGTTATCAGTGATTGATGGCCCTAAAATGATTGCTCTCACTGCGACGTTCGCGGCGATATGTAACATGTGTAGCGCAATTGTAATTTTTGCGCGCTGGGGCACCGGACGCGTATTTACGTTTATAGGCGCGTAAACGTGGGGGTGGGGGAGTTAAACATTTTGGGGGGGGTTTTTCCCCTTTTTTTATATGTGACTTTTATTTTATTTTACTTTTTTATGTGTTACTTTTATTTTTTTTTATTTATATTTATTTTTTTGCACTTATTGTTATTGCTATTATATAGGGGGATAACAACCCCCTATATAATAGCAAAGGCACACTGACAGGTCCTCTTTATGGAGATATTAGGGGTCTCTAGGACCCCTAATATCACCTGTGGACCCCAAAAGAAGCTGATGAAGCAGAGATCTGCTTTATCAGCTTCTTCTCTCTGGCAATAGCAGCCAGATGACTGACAGGTGAATGCGGAAGTGATGTAATACACATCACTTCTGCATTCACAGCCCGGACGGAGATCAGCAAGGAGCTGATCTCCCGTCCTCCTCCTCCTGACGCCCTCGGAGCCTGTCCCGGGATCCAAGATGGGGCAGCGGATCCCGGGAATCAAGGTGAGGGGTCAGGGGGGGAAAAAAAAACCCGGAAGCGCCGACCGCGCGCGCGGGGGGGGATTGGGGTTGGATGCCGCGAACGAGCACATATAGGCGATCGGCGGGCTATGGACCCACTGATCGCCTATATGTGAAACACCCGGTAACGGGTGTGTGCAACGGTCGGGTCTTTTCTGCCCGTGCGTGCCCGCTAGGGGGCGCGCGCGAGCAGAAAAAAATTGCCGTCTGGAGACGGCAACCCGCAGATGTAGCAGTGCCGTCCGTCCGTTTTTTTACTACGGGCGGACGGCAAGAGGTTAAATCATCTCTGAATTGGTGCTGACAAAGTCCTTCCTGCTGCATGGTGGCTTTTTTTGTTCTCTATGGTCCCTGTGTGTTTTGTAAAGTAGCCACCCCTCCAAGCTTGCTCCTGTGATGGACTATAACTTCAGTACAGATTTGTTATGTGAGATTTAGGGCTGTGCAAAATAACGATTAATTTCTCGATTAATCGTTAATCTTTTTGATCAATGAAATTTTTTTTGAAGCTTTCTGCACGAGTGCCAGCCAAGGCATTGGCCTATACACATACAGCACAGCAATGAAGTAATAAAATGAACTAGGATCACACTAATCCAGCACGTTATTATTCTGAGTTGCCCCACTCAAGCGGCGACCATATTGAGTGGGGCACGTGAGATTAATAACGTGCTGGATTAGTGTGATCCTAGTTCATTGTATTACTTCATTGCTGTGCTGTATGTGTATAGGCCAATGTAGTTGGATCTGTATGTGCGTTGTAATTAATCAAAATTTATCGATTAAAAAAAATTTCGATTCATCGAGCATGAAAATTTTTATCATTACCAGACCTAGTGAGATTGTAGTCCATCACAGGAGTGAGCTTGGAGAGGTGAGTATTTTACAACACACACAGGGATCATGGAGAACAAAAGTAGCCACCCTCCAGAAGGAAGGACAGTGTCAGCAAAAATTCAGAGATGATTTGAGTATCTTCAGCTGAGTGATACAGAAATAAGATACATTTTTGTTAATAGTTAGGGTACTTGGATGCATTTTTAAGGTCTAGCTTCTGAATTTAGTGTCACTTTATATATTGTTTATTACCTTAACCCAAAACAATCTTGTTGGAGAAGAGAGGGCGATTCATTTCATAATGCTTGCCTAAGTGCATAGACTAGAACATATCAAGCTTTTCCCCCAGTTTTGGTTAGAGTGAAGAAGGAATAGATGCTCTGTCAAATGATGTCTGTGTGCCACTGGGAAGATTTCCAGAACAGGAAGTGGAATAAAATCTCCTTAGGTGGAACACAGCAATTCTACCTGGGATATTTTCCTGCTCCTACTAACCTTAAGAGACAACACAAAGTAACTGTAAATCTTTTCAAAGATGAAAAGCAGTTCCACAGGTGTCCTAAATGGAAGATTTCCCTTTACCTCTTGTTCTGGTGACAGCTGTAAATGTCTGGATTTCGCTTAATTTTCTGTCCAATCACAATGGTCACCAGGACAAACTGAATGGGTATATGTCTCAAGCAGACACACACAGCAAAAAACCCAACTAGAACATATTAAGCCTGACTAGAACATAATAAGCCTGACACAATGTATAGAGTACAGTGCTCAACAGTATGTCTCATAGTGCCCCATTTATTGCTGGTCAGCAGGAGGTAAAGATGGTCCGTGTCTGTGCTCAATGGGAGGAAACAAATGGTCAGCTGCAAAGGTCAGTTGAAGAAAAAAATGCCCAGCATTGATTGTTAAGGGGAGGAAAAATGTCCAGCATCAGTAGTCAGGGGCAGGAAAAATGTCTGGCATCAGTAGTCAGGGGGAGGAAAAATGTCTGGCATCAGTAGTCAGGGGGAAGAAAAAAAATCCCAGTGTTGGTGGTCAGGAGGTGGAAAAAAAGTCAGCATTGGTGGTCAATGGAGGAAAATATGGCTGGTGTTGACGGGGGAAGGGGGATGGGTTGGTGATCAGTGGGAGGGTTGGTGATCAATGGGAGGGATAAAATGCTCAATGGGAGGAGAAAAAAATGCCCCAGTGGGAGGAAAAAGGGACACTGGTGCTCATGGGCGAGAGGGACATTGGTACTCTCTGGGGGAAGGGGAACCTGTTTCTCAGTGGGGGAAAAGGAGGGACATTGGTACTCTTTGGAAGGGGGCACAATGATTTTCTGTGGAGGGAGAGGGGGGCAATAGTACACTGAGGAGGGAGAGGGAGATACTTCTGATCTGTGGAGGGAGAGGAGGAGCACTGATGCTTTATGGAGGAAGAAGGGTACACTAGTACTCTGTGAGGGGAGATGGGGGCTCTGGTGCTCTGCAGAGGGAGAGGGTGCACTGGTACTCTGTGCAAAGGTGCAGCAAAGGAGCCAAATTCAGGTGCAGGAATACGTTCGGCTTCAGAGTACAGCCTGGATCTGCTGGATGCCAGGATTTTGTTAATCCAGAGAGATTTCCATGGAATCCAGGACTGTTGGTAGGTGGGACTTCCCCTCTATCCAATAGTAACCAATTTTAACTTAAATTATACTTTAAGATATTATCTCTAAAATACAGAATGTATTAGAGAGAATGGTATGACGGTGTGCAAGCATATTGGGATGAAGGAGCAATATGGTCCCATCTGCCTTCGGCTTCTGTACAATCCCTGCGTACTAGTAAAAATTCACAAAGAAGACTGCAAAGATAATGAGGTCTTGGGATCCTCAAGACTAAATGGCAAATAAGAGTTGTCCTTAAGTTTGTGACTCTGCAACACTTTATTCAATTTAAAATGTTTGTGTCTTATCCGACATAGAAGGTCTCCTAAACTCTTCTACTACTCGTCATAATTTATGTCATAATGCCATTCAGTGACAATCCACATTAATAATCTGAGTCAGGTGACTTAAAAGTGACCTGTTTGCATACCCAGCTTGCAAAATCCACACATAATTCATAACTCCTGACCTGGAAGCGCTACATTAGTAACGGTAATACAGTATAGTCAAATGTATCAGAAAATACTGGGCACGTAAATACAATGAACAGGGGGCTAATGGCACACATTATCCTTTCTGAGGATGCGATATATCAGATGTCTATCAAGTTTAGTTTGTATCAGTGACGTGTGGTACCTTCAGTACTAGGCGAGGCATTCCCCTTGCCCCGCCCCCAGCATAACAAAGCCCCTCCCCCTAACCCAGTCACCAAGCTAATGTGAGGCGGGAGGGAGGAGGAAGGGAGGAGACAGGGAGGAGCCACCCTGTCCTTTATTGCTCGTCACTGGTGAGGCATCAAGATCAATGTCCTCAGTGTTTTTTTTTTTTATTGGACAGCTGGAACCAATGACGTTTTGCCATTGGTCCAAACAATCCACAGAGCTCAAGCAAAGGCTGTTGCAGCTCTGGCCTCACTATGCAGTGTAACCTAACCTAATTATTTTTTAGTTTTCTTTCAGGGAAGGTGATGTAGCTAGATGCGGGGGTCTGGCCGGAAAGTGAAGGGGCAGGTGATGAAGGGTGGGGGCACTTTAGAAAAATCTTGCCCAGGGCCCAATTAATATTAAAGATGGCCCTGCCAACTTTAGTGCATGCATTGCAAATATATACAGTATATAGAAGCTGCACACTGCCTAAACACACCTTCGTGTTGTGCAGCCCTGCTCTAATGAGAACACCTACAATGCCTGAAACCATCCAATTAGACCTCTTATCTGACATCTTGGTAATTATGCATGCCAGCATTTGTCAGAGGATGATCCTTGGGGCTGCCACCTGATAGCATCACCCAGCAATATACCTTTTGGTAAAAGCCTGGCTCTGCTTGGAACTGTTGATGGATAAAAAAGGTCTACAAATACTGTGGCAATCACATAAAATCTGGAAGTATGAAGCTGAGCTGTTGTGCTGGATTGTACTGCAGACACATACATGCTTTAAAAATAATAATTTCTAGGGCACTACTGGGCTGGTGTGATATGTCAAGCATTGCTTATGCACCGATATACTGTATATTGCATCGTGATTATCATTCTTATTGAATGACGTTAAGCTGCAGGATTTAGGGTTCTGATCATACATAGAGTTCAGGCCTACCTACATAGAACCAGACACCCCTGCCCACATGATTGGTGGGCCAGGCCAATTATTGAATCGTAGGAAGCAGGGGACAGAGTCACATGCTCCTCCAAACTTTTAAGCGCCAGATTTTTCTAAGATCCTACTCAACTTTTACTTTTCCCATATACAAAGGGACTGTTTGAGACTGGCAGTTTGTTACAAAGTAACTGCCATGAACGTTACAAGAGACTGTAGCGCTCACCCCTGATGGAGCCGCTGAATATGAAATAGGACTCTCCTACCTGTTTTGCCAGCCAGCGGCCCCTTTCTCAGCTTCAACAACACTGACACTCCGGAACAGAACAGGCTTGAGTCGTAGGGTCTTTTTAGCTGGGATAGAGGGTTTGGGATTGCAGGATACCCGAGTAACAATCCAGAGGATTCTCTATTCTCCCTTAGCAATGGCTTGAAACAGTAGCACAATGGTCCTGTAAGAGCGACCAGTATTATGTAGTAGCACAGAGAACAGCCAGGAATAGTCCAAGACTTTGAAGGAGGACTGTCACAGGACTTGTAGTGCACCAACTGGCTTCTCTTCAGTAAAGTACCTGAGAATAGGGTGAGGGGTCTCTTACAGGGTCGAGGTGGTAGCTCTCACCAGCTCCTCTGCGACACTCCTCAATAAGCAGATTCCACCTCCAGCCCAGCTTCCATCAGGTTTCCTTTCAGTAGCAGCTGAAGTCTTTGGGCCTGCAGCACCTGCCACTTGCTGGGGCGCATACCAGGTATCCAGTAGTGTCTTAGTCCTCTAAGCAGAACAGTAGAAAGGCATCATGGCACACTCACAAACCAGCATGTAAAACAACTTGTCTCACCAATAAGGACAATGACAGAGGTTTGGATACACGTCTTCTGCAAAGGATGTGTAAGCCGCACTGCCGCGCCAAGGCACCTCTTATAGTGCGGTCCTAACTCTAAACTATGAGAGTCTCCATCTTGGAGCACATGGGGGCAGAAGATATCAAATTGGGTGCAGGCCTGTCAGGAGGACGCCCCACCTCCTTAAAGGTACAGAAACACACAAGGGATCCCGCACATCCCATTGGCAGCTGAGAAACCCCATGCGTCGCTGCACCAAATCGGTAAAGCAAAACAAACGACAAACGCACTCAACAATTTGTTACCAGTTGTACAGTAAGGTGCACACGAAATGGGCTTTGAACAGTAGAACAGTAGAAAGGCATCATGGCACACTCACAAACTAGCATGTAAAACAACTTGTCTCACCACTAAGGACAATGACAGAGGTTTGGATACATGTCTTCTGCAAAGGATGTGTAAGCCGCACTGCCGCGCCAAGGCACCTCTTATAGTGCGGTCCTAACTCTAAACTATGAGAGTCCTCTAAGCCCCCCGCATCTGCCACATGCTGAGGACCAAGCCAGGCATCTGCAGTATCTTAGGCCTCTAGGCCCCCTGCATCTGCCACATGCTGAGGCCTAGGCCAGGCATCTTATATCACACAGACCTCCTCCTAGGGAGGGCCCCAGCCATACCTCTGAGTCATCCTGCTCAGGGATTGGTCAGAGTCAGGTGCACAGTCACAGTCTGAGGATGGATCCTCCCTCACTGTATGCTGAGTCCCCAACCCAGCAACAGGGGGAGGCAATCAATCCAGCAAAC
>NW_017307351.1:273262-326528 GCF_000935625.1 Nanorana parkeri
AGTCCAGCCCAGCTTCCATCAGGTTTCCTTTCAGTAGCAGCTGAAGTCTTTGGGCCTGCAGCACCTGCCACTTGCTGGGGCGCATACCAGGTATCCAGTAGTGTCTTAGTCCTCTAAGCAGAACAGTAGAAAGGCATCATGGCACACTCACAAACCAGCATGTAAAACAACTTGTCTCACCAATAAGGACAATGACAGAGGTTTGGATACACGTCTTCTGCAAAGGATGTGTAAGCCGCACTGCCGCGCCAAGGCACCTCTTATAGTGCGGTCCTAACTCTAAACTATGAGAGTCTCCATCTTGGAGCACATGGGGGCAGAAGATATCAAATTGGGTGCAGGCCTGTCAGGAGGACGCCCCACCTCCTTAAAGGTACAGAGACACACAAGGGATCCCGCACATCCCATTGGCAGCTGAGAAACCCCATGCGTCGCTGCACCAAATCGGTAAAGCAAAACAAACGACAAACGCACTCAACAATTTGTTACCAGTTATACAGTAAGGTGCACACGAAATGGGCTTTGAACAGTAGAACAGTAGAAAGGCATCATGGCACACTCACAAACCAGCATGTAAAACAACTTGTCTCACCACTAAGGACAATGACAGAGGTTTGGATACACGTCTTCTGCAAAGGATGTGTAAGCCGCACTGCCGCGCCAAGGCACCTCTTATAGTGCGGTCCTAACTCTAAACTATGAGAGTCCTCTAAGCCCCCCGCATCTGCCACATGCTGAGGACCAAGCCAGGCATCTGCAGTATCTTAGGCCTCTAGGCCCCCTGCATCTGCCACATGCTGAGGCCTAGGCCAGGCATCTTATATCACACAGACCTCCTCCTAGGGAGGGCCCCAGGGGGGAGAGAGTTCTGGCAAGTGTCCCCAAACCTTTTATCACCTGCCTTCAGCCATACCTCTGAGTCATCCTGCTCAGGGATTGGTCAGAGTCAGGTGCACAGTCACAGTCTGAGGATGGATCCTCCCTCACTGTATGCTGAGTCCCCAACCCAGCAACAGGGGGAGGCAATCAATCCAGCAAACTCAGGGAAACCTGTAGAACGCAGAACAGAACAGCATCCAGACTGATTACAGTCCAGAGATACACTAAATTTAGTAGCGACATAGCAGTGGGCACTACAAGACTATTAAAGATTTTAAATATACTAAAAATATGGTTTTGAAATCTGTGGAATCTCTGAGTTGCAAAGGGAAATATTGCAAATACATCTACTAAACACTAACGTGCCTAAAATCTTAAATCTTAATATTCCTTTGTCAGTTGGTTTGCTTATTTATTTTTTCTGTACTGCTCACCTGCAGTATATGACTTATGCTAAATATATTGTTTATTTTTTTTTAACAGTTGATTCTGAAGGAATTGTAAAGAACCTTACCGTGAGTACCTTCTTTTTTTATAGAGCGTGTTTGTGTATACAAAAAAAGGTATGCTTGCTAAAGGTGCATAGCAAGAGGAATAAAATATTGGAACCTATACATTAACACTTGTACAATAAACACAATAGTCAGATGTTAGCAGTTTTATGTTGACCTCAACATTATATCCAGTCCACATAAATGCATTTAAAGATTATTTTCTATAAAACAGCAGTTTTCAATGGCATACAAGTGTAGCGACAACACCGAACTTGTAGCCCATTCATTCTTCCTCCTGTCCTTGTTACCGAACATCTGTATATGATTTGCTGAACACTCGTTTTAAAATGACCCGTTTTAAAATGACCATACACATTACAATTTGAATGCACAATATCCTTTAGATCCTCTACATGTACGCAGTGCAATAGCATGCTTGACTTAGGTAAGCCTTCTCATAATGTTATTGTTGTTATAGCCAGGGACCTCAAGCAACTTTGCACATATGAAGTTTTACCTCTGCTTTTTTCTTTCCCTGTGCTTTGAGACCTGGTACCACCGATCCAGGCTAATGTAAACAATTCCTTTTTTTACATTCAACTGTCTGCAAATCATCAGGTCTGCAGACCAGGACTGAGGAAACAAAGATATGAATCAGAGTCCTCTTTTGATGTGCATTCTGCAAACTGTTACATTGTGGTAAAAATCTAAATTATGTCATGCTACACCACATATCTATTTAATCATACATCTCAACTTTCTGAGATAAGTTAGAGGGACACCTTCTAAAACAATATATGTAGGCAATGGACGAACCCCTGCTAAGCCCCCAGTTATGCGGACTATTAAGAATTTATTTGCCAAAATGATTGGCTGATCCCAGCATTGTTTTCCACCACTACTTTTTCCTCATATTGGCTTTTCAAGATAGCATATAAGATAACTAAGAGATAGGATGAAGGTTTTAGCACATAATTAGACTTTTTGTGGTTAAATAGTACATTTGATAGATATCTGTGCATCAGACCAAAAAGAGGGACAACTGAGGGACCTGGATTCAGCTAAGCAAAAATAATATAGCTAGTCTAGGCTCAACAAGGTTATAAGCCCAAAAAGTGAGGTCAGCTGCCTACCTGATTATATTGAATGACCAGGATTTTCCATCAATTGTTTTTTTTCTTCCCTGATGGCATGGCTATAGTCCAAGATGACAATGCCAGGATTCATCAGGATCAGATTGTGAAAGAATGGTTCAGGGAGCATAAGACATAATTTTCACATATGGATTGGCCACCACCTTAACTCCATTGAGAATGTTTGGGAAGTGCCAGAGAAGACTTTACACAGTGGTCTCTCGCATCATCACTACAAGATATTGGCGAAAAATTAATGCAACTATGGAAGTTAATAAATATTGTGGTGTAATCAAAGCTAAAGGTGGTCCAACAAAATATTAGAGTTTGTGACTTTTGTTTTGGCCAGGTCAATGTATATAGACAATCATGAAAAACAGAGAACACATCTAAGTTGCAGCAGGATCTATGATGCTTTTCCTAGATATTTTTAGTTTAGCACTGAAAACATATTACTCTCTACACTGCAAAAGGCTGAATGTAAACAAAGCAATGTGTACACTATACTGAGCCTGTGACGACAAATATTATTGCACAACAAAAGAAAGGCAGAGGTAAGTTGTTTTAGCTGCATAGTTGCAATGTAGTTACTACTTAGATTTTATTAGTATTCCTACTTTTCTTTTTTCAAAGGCTTGGTGCAAAAGTGTGCAGCACTATTTTCTAAAGGCCATTTGTCACAAAATGTTCGAGCAAATTTTATTAAATGCAAAATAAATATTTGTTAGCCACAGTGTTCAGCAGTAGTTAGTTCTTCAAAAGGGAGCAGACAATCTTACATGCTGTTGTTGGTTGTAGTTACAGCAAATTCCACAAGAGGTCATGTCATTCGAATTAATACTGTGTGCTACAGCTTTATAGGGACACCTTGCATTTTAAATGTTCTCAACTGAAGAGACTTGAAAAAAAATCATCTAGTTTGTAATATTCATATCTGTCTGATACAGCTATTAGGTCCATGTTTCACTAGCTATCTTGCAGCATTTTTCTTTAGCGAGGTATGCCACGCTCATCCAGCCAGTGAGGGAACATACAAGCAGGTGAGTGTTTTGCCTGCACATCTTGGTGGCCCTGTCACTGGAGAGTTGTGGGTTTACTATTGTGGGTAGGGATGCACCGATACTTTTCAGATACCAGTGACGATACTTGGCATTTACATGAGAACGACCAGGGTTGCAGCTGTTGCAGCTGGGAACTAGCTCTGGCGCTCCACCACTGTCCTGAAATCATTAGTCAATATTGTTTACTGTCACATGACAATAAACAAAAATGTATCAGTACTTGTATCTGTAAGTACTTGGGCAAGTATCAGTAAATGGTATCGGTGCATCCTTATATATATGTTTATAAAAACAAAATCGTACATTAAAACAGAGATGTACAAATCCCAGGAGCTCTGTGTGCTCCTTACAAATGACAACTGCCTCCTAACCTTTGAATTTTTCTCTAGTCTAGTCTTGGAGCTGGAAAAGTATCTTTACTTGTACCGAGTACTGTACTTGGTATCGGTGAATCTCCACAATAGGGACTCAGGAGACAGCAATACAAACCTGACAGAAGGTCTACCCCTTGCCCACTCTATCCAAAAAACAATTATCTGGAGATACACTTGAAGTCCTTTCATCTTTAATAGTTTGTCTTATAACCCTGAGGGAAGTAAAAGTTCCAGCATCCCCAAACTGACAAAAATATCTGACACAGACATACAGAGAGCAAAACCTACTGGACAGGAAAACATTACATCAAAAAACTTCCAAAATTTGTAGGAGAATTTGACGGGGGCTATTACCACTGAGACAGTGAATGCAAAATTTGACTTATAAATGCACTGCAAAGGGACTGAGCTGCAGTGTAAATCTGGGCATACATGTAGCAATATGAAATTGCTATTCAATACAATACATCAAATGGCGGTTTCAATTGACTCTAACGTGATGAGATTGAAATTGTCTTGATTGAACCCAGAGGAAAAATCTGGTTTATTTTAAGAAAATATTTGTTTCTTGTTTTCAGTTTGATGTACCATTAAACTGTGAGTTGGTGCTGTCCCTAACAACCACCAATATGGCTGTAACTGTCTCCCTCCCCCCCTCCCCCCCCCCGTTCTCAGGTACACCAGTGCTCCAACTGACCCCCTGTCAATATAAAGTGTGTTGGGCCAGACAAAGTGGTTGTCATATATAAGGGGTCTGATAATTTGCATATTAGCAATCATCCCAACTTACAGTTAATAGTCTGTATTCAGAGAAAAGCTGCAAATAAAACCCGTAGACAAGTTTTTGTTTAGTCTGTAGTCCTAGCCTATAAAAACAAAACTTATAGTAAACTAAGCCCTGTCCACAAACATTACTGTTTTCACAAAATCTTTGAACGTATTGCCAGCTATGTTACATCATGATGAATCATTGACATCATTAAATCCGGTGATTATTATTCAATAAATTATTACTCAGAAAATAAATTGTTTCACATGTTTAAAAAGCAGGAAGAGCAAACTGCTCAGTCTCTGACACTGCTTCTGTGGTGATGAGAAATCTGCTTCAATAATATATCCACAAAAGAAGAGTGCATTCATTTGTTAGGTTGGCAACCATTTGTCTTTTACAAACCACAAAACTTATCCTATTTACTGGTGAATACAAAACAATAGCATGTCTCTATTTTTTTCCTAAGATTCCAAAGAAATGTTTGCAAATTGTAATGGGTTGAGGCATTTCCTTTTGGTACCCCATGGAATAGCTAGGAAAAAGATTGTAGCAACTGCAGCTGTTATTGCAAAAGATGAAAGTTATCTCCTTGGAACGTACAGGATAATGATGCCATTAAAGGTTTACTCATGACTGACAATTTCCTTATTAGCTTAACTCCGGTGTGTTAATACCAAAAGATGATTGCTAAGGAAGTATTTCCAAAGATTTACTTCAAAATTAAAATATAGAAATAAATAGGATGATCCAATAAAGGCATTAGACAACCCATGGTTGCCTCGGATAGTTGCATATTCTGCAGAAGACATTGGCAAACACTGATCATTTTATCTTATCCCTAGTGGATTCTCAGTAGTAATGTAAGCATATTTTGTAACTCGGTGCCCCTGATCTGCTCCTTCCTGACTACATAGACTCACTCTAGCATCAGCTACATATCACTGCTCTGGATGGGCTATTTGATTACAATTGTGGACTACGTCTGAGCAATGTGTGTCATCATGGCGGCATTTGGCTCGGCTATTTTGCTTGGTACCTCTGTGGTAACGAGCAGAATAGAAAAACAGTTAAAAAAATAGAAGAAATAAAATAGAAAATGATTGGGCGGAGCTAGCAGTGACAGCTAGCTCCACCCAACTGTTTTCTATTGGCTGTGACCACCTCTCATTACAATGAGAGTATGTCAGAGCCGGCGGTGATATAAAAAAGCAGGCTCTGCTAAGCTCTCATCCTAATGATGGAACAGTGTCCCTGGTTACCTGATAACCAGGGACGCTGATCAGTCATTACATTGAAAACCCGGCGGTTCTGCTGCCTTCAGAATAAAATTAAAAAATCAGCATAGGAATGCATAGCTAGATTCCTATTGACTATTTCAATTTGCAATATCCAATAGCAAGCTGGCTATTGCACCCGCCCTCTGCTGCTGTCAATCACTAGAAGGGGACCTGATGGAGAACTTCAGGTCCCGTCTGCTGATTGACAGTAGCAGTGGGCGGGTGCAATAGCTAGTTTGCTATTGGATTCTCTATCGAGCAGAGTAAAACTTTCCGGGAGAAAATAGCGGGCGACTCCCGGAGCGTCCGGGAGAGTTGGGCTGTCTGGAGATCAGCGTCCCTGGTTACCTGGTAACCAGGGACGCTGATCTGTCTGTGTAAGTGGCCGCAGCCAGCTGTGAGATGACGACTGACTCCACCCAGTCAGTAGCAGGCTGTCGGCCGGCCAACTTCGGCTTTCACCTGGGCTCAGTCGAGCCGAAGCATATGCCTTCGGCTCGACTGAGTCCCTCGGCCAACTTCAGGAGCTGTAAGGGCTATAGTGGATAGCCTGTACAGCAACCCTTCGGTTCTACTGAACCGAAAGTGTCCTGGGGCCGAAGCTAGCCAAAGGATCAACCGAAACTATGGCTAGATCCTTCGGCAGCTTTGTGAATAGACCCCTATGTGACA
This sequence comes from Nanorana parkeri, assembly GCF_000935625.1. Lineage (NCBI taxonomy): Eukaryota > Metazoa > Chordata > Amphibia > Anura > Dicroglossidae > Nanorana > Nanorana parkeri. Next base: position 279,925 of record NW_017307351.1, read on the forward strand.
GGGTGACAATACAGGAACACAATTAAAAGGCAGGAACACAATGATGGAAGCTTATAACAAGAAGTGCCTGAACAAGGACCTTCATGGCAGGATCACCAGGTATCATCCTCAAGAAATGTGAAGATATAAAATAATTAAAAAAAACGTTTGAAATTGCTTTAACGTGTTGAAGCTTATTTTTTTTATTGGGGGGGCGGGGGTTATATTCATTTTAGAACCAGCAAGGGGTTGATCACTGCTACCCCTATAAGAAATTTTTTTAACCTTTTGCAAATTACCTATAAGAATAATGTCTTAAATATAACTTATTAAATATGTCTTATTAAACTACATTTAGCAAAGCTTGGAAATATAACAAGGGATGTTGAAAGAGATTTTTAAAAGGTTATCAGTAAATGCTTCCAAAGAAGGAAAGCTGGCATATATTATAAATTATTTTATACTATTTGTATTTTATTTAAACCTACAGTTTATCAGAATTTTAGGGAACCATTATTATTATAAATGTATTTATGCATCTAATGTAATAAACAAATAAAATCAGTTTTAGCAGCATAATTCACTGGTCATGCATTAGGCTTGAACAAATAATTAGGGACTAGCTATCAGGATCTTCTACTCTTGCAAAGTCAGTAAGGCATTATAGCAAGCTAATCAAACTACTCTGTAAAAAAAACTATTGTTATATTTTTGACAGTGCCGAAAATCGGAACAGCATTTTAGGCCTTACATGAAGCAAGACCTACCCAAACGATTCCACTATGCCAACCATATACGGATTGACAAAGTTCATCTCTATGTGGACAGACAATGGCTTGTTGTGAGGTATAGTATATGCAAACTGTTTTATCAGTTATTGGTGGGTGTAAAGAGGTCCACAGAGATGTAGCTAAAATTTCCAGAGTATAATACTCATAACCATTTCAAATGCTGATTAAATCACTTACAATGGAAGCTGCTCCTTGGTGTTTAAAATGTTTAGCTTCCTGCAGAAACAGCTGGTCCCATGAGCACCAGCTCTAATATCTTATTTTAAGGTCCTATGGAGCCAGCCATGTGTATGCTAGTAAGCTGTGTGTGTATCCCCAAGTGCACGAGCACAGCGAGGTCAGCCACTCCACTCCTTCTGCTCCTAAGCCCCTCTCTCCTCCCTTCTCCGATCTAGAAAATCGACAGCTGCTGGAGACTGCTCTATTGCCTTGTGATGTTGTACTGGATAGGAAGTTCAGGGAAGCAGAGCTGAGAGAGTTAGAGCTGTTTAGAGACATAATGACTGAATACACTGAAATACTTTACTGGGCAATGTATATTTGTTTGATATGGATTCATTACTGAAAAATAAGCTTAATACTACTTTAAGGAAAATAGAATTGTGGTAATGAAACAATGGATTAACACTGATAAACATTAAAAGTGAAGAAGATGATCAGTTTCCCATTTATTATCAAACAGGGACCCCAGCTATACTTTCTGTGGAGGAGGGAACCATGGATACGACAATGAGTTCAAGAGCATGGAGGTATGGACATTACTTATTGAAATCATATCATATCATGCATTAAGATATTAGGCTTTGCTTCCCAAAACTGTAAAATGAACCTGTCACCAGACTATGGACATAAAACAAATTAAACATGCTGAACACGCATAATAATATCTCTCAATTAAGCATTTCCTGTTTTTAAACCGTGTAGGCACTGAAAAGTAATTAAATCTGGGATTTGGCAGTCAGTGCAAAATGAATGCAGATTGCTCTGTCTACCTGACCTGCAAACTCTGAACGCTCCCCCATCTACCTGTGACGCTGCAACTTTCATCCCAGTTTGTAAGCGGGATCTTCCTGAATGACTGTGGAACGTTAACAGAACCTGTCGAAGAAGCATAATGATATGCTGTGGCTGTGTGTTCACTTGACAGTTTCCAAACCTGAAACTCTGCACTGTAAGCACAGTTTAGCTTTAAAATAGCGAGAATGTAACTTTTGGAAGCACCATGTTCAGCAAAACAAAGATACTTCCGACAGAGCCCTTGATATACTTGAAAACAATCAATGGGAGGGGGTGTACATTTAGCCTACATTAACCTTTATGATAAATACAGACAGTAATGCATACTCAAAATTAAAGGGGGGGAGGGGGGCTTCTACAAATAGTAGTATACCATGAGAGGCATAGCCTAAAACTTGAGAACTGGCAACTGAAACAAGTAGTTGCATGCCATATAAGAAAAAGTGCAGCATGAACGCTTGGTGGAGAGAGCACCCGCTACCCTTCATCTTTCACTGATGGTTCTGAAGTTTTGGGTTCTGTGGTAGCCTTTCCTTTAATACTACAGTATTATTTTCGAATACACCCTTGTCTTCCTTTTGTCTGTATGCTGACATTTGTATACCTCCTTCAAGTCACTGTGAGAAAGGCTGCTGTTTTAGTATAGTACAATACTATTGCTGCTTGTCGAAAAGGCTGTGCTAAATATTTGTATTTGTGAAATGCTATACATACCCCTATGCAAACACAGCATACATATATTTTAATAAAGAACTTTTTAAAATGCTCTTCATATTAGACACTCCTCACCTGCATGGATGTAACCTTTGTTGGGCATGACCAGTAATACCTGCCATTCATGAAAAAACAAAGTTTGATAAACATATAGGCTTAGAATGCGTTCCTGTTTTTCTCACTGGTCTTCATTATCAGTGCAAAGAAGAAACTGGACCTGTATAAAATGTGTCTTGTGTAAAAAGAAGAAAAAAACCTGTTTGCTCTCTTTTTGTCTGCTAAATATGATTAACAATTTTTTAAATATTCTTTTTAGTTGTTTTGTGCTATAACGGAAAAAAATATCCTGCCAGAATTCAACTGCCGTGTTGTGTCCTGTACAGTGTATTTTAACCCCTTCTCAGTGTAACACAAATATGTGGCGTCACAGAAGTGGACATTTTTTTTTTTGCTAGGAGTGAGCTTGAGCACACACCTCCAGCACTCAAACCGACAGATCCTGGTCTTGGACTAATGGCAATCCTGATCACATAATCCCTAGTAGAAGACATCTGAAAAAAGCAACAAAAAAAAAGAGATATTAAAAAAAGCAAAGTACGCACTTATGTTTCTGGACTCTACTGTCGGTGCAAACAACAAAGGAGAATTTAGTTTGTGTTTTTTTTTTTCGATGGGTCATGGTAATGGAAAGAAATATACAGCTACAGTTTAAAAAAATTGCTATTCTATTACTATTTGGGCCAGTGTTCCTTTCATATTTAAAAAACAATTAGGAGCTATCCATAAACATTTACATTACACTTTATGTCCTATGGTGACAATGCTGCTGCACCATACATACAGTACAATGAGTGAGCGTTGTCACCCTAGGACAGGAAGTGTTCTTCTGGCAGGATTACTAGGTTTAAGATAAAAATTTGAGATAAAAATTAACACTAATGTCATCACCACACCTGTTAAGCTGCAATGCTGTATATTACACCTTTGTTCTTCGGTTTAGATAGACTTAAACTATTTCAATTTCAATTGCAATTAATTCAGAATTTAGGGCCCATTGACATCAATTCGGTCCTTTGCAGTGCATATAATGCATGGATGTTGTTGTGTGAAAGGGCCTTTATTGTTTCACAGATATTGTTAAACTAAGCATCAATTTCATCTGTTTTTGATATTCCAGGCAATCTTTGTAGGGCACGGTCCAGGATTTAAACAGAAAGTGGAAGTGGAAGCTTTTGATAATATAGAACTTTATAATTTGATGTGTGGTGAGTTATAAGCTTTTTTATTTATTTATTTATTTTATTTATTAACCACTGAATTATAATAGCAATGTTCTATTTACATCATTAATGCTCTTCAGCAAAACACCAGTCTTACTTCTTTACCTACAAATGATGTAGCATGTATAGTACTCACCTGCAATATATTGATATATTTTTGTATGTACTATGCACCAATTTATTGTTACCTGCTTTATCACTTAGGCCCCTTCCACATGGGCTGATCAGGATAGGATCCGTGCACAGATCCCCTCCTGATCACAGCCGTACGGAGCGGATGTCACTGCTGTGATATCCGTGTTTGTATACTTTTTTTTTCTCCATCTTGCATTGCAGGAAAAAAATGCAATTACTGGGCCCCATCTCTCCCCCATCTCTCCCGATCTAGCACAATCAGGTCCAGGGAAACATCTTTTATCCGTTTGGTTTCCTGGACCTGGCTGGAGACGGGGGTAACCAGGTTTAAATGGACGCCCATCCATTTTCACACAGCTGTTTATAGACTTACAATGGGTCCGATTTGGTCTGTCTGAAAAAAACGGTATTTGTGCAAATATTTATCAAACTAGTATTTTTAGGATAAAATACACTAAAATGAAATTTAGTGCACAGAAACAGAATATAATACCCAATTTTTTGGTAAACTATAAAAGATGGGGTCACGTCAGGTAAATAGATACCAAACATGTCAAGGCTTAAACTTAAAAAACTATAACCCAAAATTTACCATAGGCGTTGCTTTAAAAGCTTTTACTGCTCATCAGTTTAGTGTTAACAGTGATAATGGCCCTAGAATTATTGCTCTCACTCCGACGTTCATGGCGATATGTAATATGATATGATAGGCGCACCCGAAGCATGTTTGCACTTGTATGTGCGTGCACTTTAAAAAAAATGTATTTGCATTTTTTATGTGACTTTCATTTTTTATATTTTTTTCATTTTTTTTTCACACTTAAATGTATTGCTATCACATAGGGAGCTAACAAGCCCCCTATGTAATAGCAAATATGATGTTACAGGTCCTCTTTATGGAGACATCAGACCCCTAAATTCATCTAGGGACCCCAAAGAAGCTGATAAAGCAGCAATCTACTTCACCAGCTTCTTCTCCTGGCTCTAGGCTCAATGTACACAATGACACCGGAAGTGATGCAATACACATCACGTCCGGGTCAAGTGATCGGAGAGATCAGCGGCTAGAAGCTTGCTGATCTCCCCCCGATCAGTGAGGGAAGACACGCTGTGGCAGCCCCGGGCCCGCACAGGGTACAGCAGAGCACGGGGGAGCCAGCAGTGGCGGAGAGGGGTACACATTCAGGCTGTATATCGCTTGTACCTAAACAGGCATTGCTGGCTGTAGCAGCCGTGTTCTTGGTATAACAGCTTCAGGACCGGACGTTTTTTGACAGTGGGCCGTCCTGAAGTAGTTAAGTAGCTTTCAATCCCAAAAATTAACAAACCATTTTAACATACCACAAATAATTTCTATTAAAACCGCACAATGCTTGAAACTGTTGGTGGATTTGGTCTAGTTGGTCATCTCTGCGATTGTGGCTAAACTGTTTTAATAATATTATGTGTATGGCCAGAATGAGTCTGCCCTTCTCTGAAAAGAAATGGTGAATAACAAATAGTAATATATACAGTAGATCAGCAAAAAGCTGGAATTTTATGTGATTCCTGTAGTTGTATGTCCTCAACATTTATGGTCATTATCAGCAAATTCATATTATAGTAGCTCTGGCAGTATACGAACAGACCGCACTATCCAGAGAATTCCAATACTGCAGACTTTATTGAAATTCACAGCATATGAAAAGTGCATAAAGCAACAAATGCCAGCACTGAGGTTGTAGTTGGTTGGGGGTGTGCAGTGCTGGCATTTGTTGCTTTATACAAGTCTGCATTATTGGAATTCTCTGGATAGTGCAATCTGTTCGTATACTGGTATATTCCAAGTTGGAGACGCACCTATTGGACCAGCACCTGGGGAATCCTGATGGTGGCTAAGGAATTGGAGCGGTGAGATTTCCTTTGGCTGTTCAGTAGCTCTGGCGTTGTACATTTGTCTATCCTTTCTGTAACTGAATAAACTTTACATAAATGGAAAGAGACCAAAAGAGTGCAATATGCAATAAAAAATTATCCTGAAACATTTTCTTTGTTAAATTGTGTCAGGGATGAGAACATGTTCTTATCACCCTATTGTTACACTTCAGTGTCTGCAGTTGGAGAGGATTCTTATTCACATCTCGGAATGTGGTGACAGCAGCAACATAAAAAAAGATATGGGGGGTTAATTTACTAAAGGCAAATATGCTGTCCACATTAAAGGGGAATTTGCACTTTGCACGGGATGTTTCCCCTTAGTTTAGTGAATGAGGTGAAGCTCTGCTGACTTCTATCAGCCAATCATGTGCAAGTAAAAATAAAAAAAAAATCACATTCCTTGCATGTGATTGGGTATTCTTTGCAAAGTGAAACTTCTCCACATTCAGTAAGCCAAGGGAAACTTCCCCTGCAAAGTGAACAGCCTATTTGGCTTTAGTGAATCAACTCCATAGTGTTTAAAGAAATGTACAATAGAATATTGTGTAAAGGTAAGCTCTCCAGGAAGGATAAGATGGTGTTAGTGTTATACTAACAAACCTCATACATTTTTATAGCCATATTGGATGTTTAGCACGCACTGGAACAGAACTTTTAAATGACAGAGCAGAAGTAAAATATTAAAGTGACATGATAATTTTAATACCAATTAGTAAACCAAGCGTGGGACTCTAGTCCATCACGGGTGTGAGCTTGGAGCGTTGGCTGCTTTACAACACACACAGGGACCATGGGGAACAAAAGTAGCCACCCTCCAGAAGGAAAGACAGTGTCAGCACCAATTCAGAGATGATTTGAGGATCTACAGCCAAGAGATACACAAATAAGATACGTTTTTGTTAATAGTTAAGGTACTTGAATGCATTTTTAAGATACAGCTCTCGAGTTTAGTGTCACTTTAATCGTCACATGGGCAATACATATGACAAAATAAGTTTTCTTCTCTCATGTTTACATTAGACTTAAAAAAAATCAGGAAGCAATTTTTTAAAACTAATTATTAATAACAGTGATTTCCTTTTTAACAGATCTCTTAAAAATCCACCCAGCTCCTAACAATGGGACCCATGGCAGCTTAAACCATTTACTAACAGAACCAATTTATAATCCAACTCATGTGCCAGAAAAATCAACCCCTTCAACATGTACCTTTGCTCAGCCATCTTCCAATTTAAATTGTTCATGCAATCTGGTGCGTATAAGTAGATTACAAATTTAATCCAAATATGTTTTTTCTTACATAGCTCAAAATGCAATAACATCAATTTAAAAAGCTGCTTGAGTTATTTTACATGCATTTGTAATTTTATCTCCTGATTTTATCTCCTGTTTTTGTTTAAATATGATCAGTTTACAAAAATATCACATTGCTGTGGTATGCTTTTTTTCTGCATGAAATGCACACTTACCTATTGAAAGCCTCAATTTCTCATAATTGTATTTTATCCTACAAATCATTATTTTATCATCACCTAAAATGGCTTCTTCTACTTATATCCTGGACACTTCAAGAAATGTGCAGCTCTCAGACGCAATACAGCACACTGCAACGCACAAGAGAAATGTTAATAGACATAGCAAAATAAAATAATAAAGAGCATTTTTGCAATATGACACATTTCTCTGTATATTATGCCTTTAACCCTTTCGCTGTCAAGGCGTGTTTGGTTTCCCACCAACACCCGTCATGCTGGTCCTGGGCACGCAGGAGTTGGGGGTGTCAGGCTAGGGGGTGCACTACACCTGGAAGCAATCTGGTGGCAGTTCAGCCGCTAGAATCACTTCCAGTGTGAAGCGGACACATGTAAACAGCTATAGCCGCCGGGAGTCTGTTTAAAGGGGCCCGCTGCCAGCAATGTATGACATACATGAGAGCATTTAAAGGGTTAAACTGCAAGTACAGAAAAATTGCTGTTGATTTGCCAAAAAAGCACTCAGCTTTTAAAGTGGAAATACACTGTCGCAGTAAACAAATCAAATGACAAACATCCATATATCTAAACAAGTGAAATTCTTTCACAGCATCCGAAATCCAAATAAGGAACCGAATCAAATTTCAGATCCGAAATCCAAAAACGAAATAGGAATCCAAATTGATACGAAACTAAACAATTTTTTTCTGGGGTTACATGTCTAGTAGACAGGCACCTGAGGTCATAAAATCTGCCTGGATTGAACGCCCATTACCAATAGGAGACCTTCTCTTGCAAAGCTTGAATGGTAAACCATGTGAACACACTTCCTGCATGCCCTTATCCTGTCACCATTACGGTGCTGAGCAACACCATGGGGTCTATTCACGAACCTGCCGAAGGATCTAGCCATAGCTTCGGCCGATCCTTCAGCTAGCTTTGGCCTTAGGACCCCTTCGGTTCAGTAGAACCGAAGGGGTGCTGTACGGGCTATTTACTATAGCCCGTACAGCTCCTGAACGTGGCTGAGCGGCTCAGTCGAGCCGAATGCATATGCCTCGGCTCGACTGAGCAGCAGCTTAGTGAAAATGACCCTCATGAGTTGCTTGGTGCCACTGATAATAGCCAGAAGCTTTGAAGATGTACAGATGAAAAACTGGAACATGGACAGAAATGGAACGGGGCTCCACAGATTTATGAAGGTAGATGTAGCATGTGACTGACTATCACTGGCGGAACTACCAGGGTCGCAGCTGTCGCAATTGCAACCGGGCCCTGGCGTTCCGCCACTTGGGGGGGGGGCCAGGAAGGAAGAAGATGCTCACTTTTATTATAATGTATTGCTGGGACTTATAGTCCCGCATATCTGGTGGTATTTTGCATACCTGTACGATGATTATACAGCTATGCAGAATAGCACCAACTATGTATGACTACATGTCCCAGAAATGCATTATAGTGGTGTGATGCTGTGGGTATTCTGCATAGCCGAGTTTTATTATAACTTGTCCCGCATAGCTGGTGGTATTCTGCAATGCTGTATTATGATTATACAGCAATGCATTATATTTTTAAGTAGAGATGCACCAGTGTTAATACTGGGCATTTTCACAAGTACTCGTAGTCGTGAAAATGCCCCCATACTAAACGCAGATACCGGTGTTCTGTTGAGAACGCTGACGTAGTCGAATTTGCCGACCTCAGCATCTGCGCTTGCGCACAGACCAGTATTATCGAGGAAACAGGGATCTATTTACAAAGTATTTCGCTTAAATCGTTAATTGTGACTGTTAATAATATTCCATCCATCATTTACTGCCATCCATCATTCACTGCCATGGACGGTATATTATTAACGGTCACAATTAACAATTACAAATTAATATTTGTAAATAAATGCCGGTTTCTTCGTTAATCCCATCTGTACATAAACGCAGATACTGGGTCGGCGTTCCTGACCGAACACCAGCACTAAAATTTTAAACAAGCGGCTGCCTGAGGTATCGCGCTTGCTGGGGACCTCAGCAGCCTGAGGCCCCCCTGGGGGCCTTCATCGTTTCTAGCACCAGGGCCCTGAAGGTTCTAGTTACGCCTCTGCTGACTATTGTACATTGGGTAATGTAGGGTACTATTACACTTTAAGCCCACAACACACAGCGTTTTCTGGAAGGAGTGGTGTTAGCCCTGCCCAATGTATTTTAGGTCAACCACTCCCACTCTCAGATCTCTACAAGATAAAGGCTAATCATTCTCTAGTCCAAGATAAGAGCTAGGAGGGCTGTTTGAGATAACACAGAAAGTGTGCAGGAGACACAGGACAACTCTGATTTTCTGAAAAGGTCAACAGCCAACAATCAACAATCAGGTGCTATTGTATAGATACGTGGTTCTCAAACCTAAAAGCTTTTCTCATCTGTGAGGCCTGCTGTCCAATGTGGTGATTCCTACAAATGGTTTAAACCAATTTTTTTATTTATCAAACCAATGGTTTAAACAGTTTGTTGTCTTTTGAATTATTTAGTTCTACTATTCCATTTGTTTTACATTTCACTAATACTATTTCAATAATTCAGTAAGCACTGCCTGGCCAAAAAAAAAATGGAAATTGGAGAAATTTACCCTTCTTTTATCCTGGTAAACACGGGATGGAAAAAGATAATAAAAAAATATATTCTTTCACAGTTGTTACCATAAAAAAATACAAAAATCTTGTAAATCAAATCATCCGTTAACAACTGTCAGACAATGTATTTGTTCTCCGTACAGGAAAATTTAATAAAAAGATAACACATTGTTGGGAACATATACATTGTATGCACTAGGACAGTGGTTCTCAACCTGTGTAACCTCAGGACCCACATTTGTCCTTGGTCATTAGGTCGTGACCGTACTGGAACGCACATCCTGCACCAGAATGGGCAGTAGGTGCAATTATGTGGTAAGGTGCGTTAAACACACAGGACTATGCGATTAACGCACTGTACTAGTGTGAACGGGCCCTCAAAAACACTGACAGACACACACAACCACAGACACAATCTCACACACTCAGACATTCTCACACACACATACACACTCCTTTTAAATCTGCCCAGTCTCCCTATCTTATGAGAACTGGAGTGGATCCTCAGCCTGGGGTCCAGTGTGGGCTGCTGTGCTGTGATGGAGCTCCATCCATATGTGCATTGCTGGTACAGCTCCCTTGCGTGCCCTGTAGAGGTTCCGGGAGCCAGAATGTGACGTCACTCTGGTCTAGGCACCTTTACAGGACACGTGAGGGAGCTGTAAACAATACACATATGGATGCCACTTCCTCGCGGCCATAGCCCCATCCCACCTCACCCTACCTCAAGCTGTCACTCGGCACTGGGCAGCATATTTTGAATGGCTGCTTGGTGTGAGAACTGACAGTGCTGCGTTAGGAGCCTCTTACCTAGAAAAGTGGAAGGCATGCGGTGACCCACTGAACACGGGTTCGCAACCCACTTTTGGGTCACACCCCACCAGTTGAGAACCAAGGCACTAGCATACAATCAGTATTTACTCTTACTTTGGAGAGATTTCTTCTCACAACTTTCTATTGTTGCCCTTCCCCCCAAAAAAAAGGTTTTGGCTAAAGATACTCATTAAAACTTTTGACATTACTAGCTCTTTAATGACAATTTGCCATTCAATTACTTACAGGTTAATGAAGCAGACGTAAATGCAAGGTTAAATCTTGATCAGAACAGCAGTAAGTAATAGTTGTCTTACCGAACATAAGAATACATGCCAATCTGTGCTGGCTATAATTATATCTCAAATTGATTCATAGAAACCGAATCAGAGGAGAAGAATTTGCCATATGGCAGACCCAGGAATGTATATGACAACAGTACATACTGCCTCCTTCATCAGCAAGGATATGTGAGTGGATACAGCCATGATATCTTGATGCCACTTTGGACGGCCTATACGGTGGAAGCAAAGGTGTGTTATGACTTTTCTTTTTAGTTCACTATGTTGTGGAAATCAAATGGACCTAATGCAAATTTGATGAAGCTCTAACTGGCCTACAGACCAAAAATCCTCTATCATAACTTCCTGAGATGAGAACGAGAGACAGCTTTTAACACAAACTAAGTAGGTAAAAAACACACCCCTGCCATCCCCTATGTATGCTGCCCATGAAGAATTAATACACCAAAAATGATTGGCTAAACTCACAAATCTTTCTTGGCTGTGACTCTGCACTGTCAGCTGATAGATGGCATTAGCCTGCTATCTGCTGACTTTGGGTCACAGGAGTACATTAGTAAATGTGACCCAAAAGAGATGTCAAAGGCTTTACAGTAATTTAGACACTTATAACATAAGTGTAAAAGATATCAGAATTGATGTAGCTATCTGGGTAATAATTTATAACTAAGTGTAAAAGATATCAGAATTTATGTAGCTATCGGGGAATAATTTATAACTAAGTTTAAAAGATATCAGAATTTATGTAGCTATCAGGGGTAATAATTTATAGTGTAAGTAGAAAAATATATCAGAATGGATGTAGGTATGTAATGTGATAACGTTTACAATAATAGTAACAGAGAGATAACAGAATTTATGTAGCTTATGTAACTATCAGGGGTGATCATTGCAACATAACTCCTACCATAAGAGAGATATTTGGCTTTATTTGAAAGAGAGTTTTTCCTTATAAAAATAAGGCATTCTTGACCATGCACATTCCCTAACACAGAAACTGCATTTCATTAAAAATAAATATTACCAATAGTCTCTCTGGGTGCTGGAATCTTGTTTCTGATCATTTTTTACTGCTCTTCTGGAATAGCATTTACATGCTCACACCAACATGGTAATTTTACAGAAGCGCTGGTTGCTCTGCCTACCCACTGACACACAATTACTGTCTCCTAATCCAGCTAACATATGGCTGGATTAAATAACTATCTATGTCTGTGGTACCCTTAGACAACTCTGGGCATCCGCTCTGCAGGACACAATAAATAAGATAGGTTAGGAAACCTTGTTATGCTCACAGATAGGCTGGTTTCAGATCTGTCTTTCCATGTCTTCTTCCTCCTGGCACCACTTCTCCTGGAGAAAAGTAAGGTTGCCAACCTATGTTGTCTCCTGAATGGGGCACAAGACTAGCTAATCAGAATTACAATTTTCAAGTAAATTAAGGTAAATTTGTTTTCATATATGTATTTCTGTTGTTAGTTGTTAGCTGGAGTTCAGCTTTGACTTCTATCTAGATTTCTGTCTGCAGATGACTTGGAAATGTTGCAATAAAGTGGAGATACGTGCGCAGATCACACTACCTCCCTTTCTTAGCTACAGTAGTTCTGATTTGTAAAAGGTTTGGCTATCCACATTGATGGCTATATCTGACAGATATGATCACCTGGGAGGATGCCAAGCACTTTTATCCATCAGAAGACATTAGAAATCATGTGACTCATGAATAATTACTTCTTTCATATATAAACAAATATCTGCTGGCCTAAAAGTTAGTAGCAAGCCACACAAGGGCTGATTATCTACCTGAAATTTCTAAAACATGTCATCTCTGCACATTATCTTTGCTGTATGGGCATCTTAACTGGATGACACAGCACTTGCAGACATTTCATTTTCTGGAAAGGTGCTTTAATTGTTAAATACATCAGAATCCTTGTATAGTAAGTGACTAAGTGCCTATCCCAGAGACCTCTTTGAATCATTCTCTGTCTAGCCACTGAGTAAAATAACTTGCATGCACTCAGACAAACCATGTTCTATTTCTCATATCAATTTTAAAGAGTGAGACATTCAGAAAAGATGGCATGGAAAGCAGCATTACAGCAGACAAGGTGTTTTCTGGATCAATAACACTGTTTTGTGACTATTCTGTACCAGGGTGAAGGCTCTACTCTACCTCCTACAGTAGCAGACTGTCTGCGGCCTGACGGTAGAGTCCCAGAGGCAAGCAGCCAGAAATGCTCAGACTACAAGCTTGGGATGAACATTACCCACAGCTTCCTCCATCCTCCCAGTAAGTACACTTCTTTAAATAGATATTTGTGAAAGCTTTAATCATCTGGATGTGGCTGAGCAATATGTCTAAACCCATTACTAAACACCATTGCCTGTTGTGGGTGCTCATGTGGACTGGCAAAGTTTTCCCTTTGGTTCATTCATGTTAAAAACACATAGACATCTTCTAAAGAATAAACAGCAAAATAAGTTAACATGTCACAACGTGTTAAACTCTGCTTGTCCCAAAGAATCCTAAAGACGTGGAACATATTCTGCTACTTATATGCTTAGCAACTTTTGGCAGGAGAAATTATACTTTTAAGGGGATTTCCAATATGATCTCTTAAATTACACTACCGGACTTTAGCGAGAACAGCTATTTATTGTCTGTACAATGTGTGTCAAACACATTCTTTTACAAACTGTTTTAGGTGATAATAGAATTCTCATCATTATAATTTGACATTAACTTCCTCAGCATACTATTATCTATTTGTCCTCTGTGCATATAAATGATGTACCACATGCTAAAAACTGTACTCCAATCAAACAACTAAGGGGTCTATTTACGAAGCAGCCGGAGGATCTAGCCGTAGCTTAGGCCGATCCTTCGGCTAGCTTCGGTCCCAGTAGAACTGAAGGGCTGCTGTACGGGCTATTCACTATAACCCGTACAGCTCCCGAACTTGGCCGAGCGGCTCAGTCGAGCCGAATGCATATGCCTCGGCTCGGCTGAGCCACCCTGAAAGCCGAAGCTGGCCGACAGCCTGCTTCTGACAGCTGGGCGGAGCCAGCCGTGATCTTACAGCTGGCTCCGGCCACTTGCAGAGAGATCAGCGTCCCTGGTTACCAGCTAACCAGGGACACTGATCTTCAGACAGCCTAACTCTCCCGGGCGCTCCGGGAGTCTCTTTTTTTTTTTTGTATTCTGACACGGAGCCGTTGGCTGGCGTCAGAATAGGAAAAAAAAATGTCACCATAGGAATGCATTGCTAGATTCCTATTGGCTATTTCCATTTGCAATAGCCAATAGCAAACTTGCTATTTTACCCGCCCTCTGCTGCAGTTCTCAGAGGGCAGGTACAATAGCTAGTTTGCTATTGGCTATTGCAAATTGAAATAGCCAATAGGAATCTAGCAATGCATTCCTATGGCCAAGTTTTTTTTTTCGTTTTTTTGACGGCAGCAGAATCGTTTTCTATTTTTATCTTTCTACATTTTTAACAATTTTTTTGTTCTGCTCGGTCCCACAGAGGGAACGAGCAGAACAGACGAGCTGTCCGGCATCTATAAGAATAGAGCGAACAGCAGCGAGTAGCCTGTCAAAGGTTCGGCTTAGCCGATCCAGATGTTGGATCGGCTGAGTCGAACTCCTTCTGCACTTCGGGTCGGCCGAACATGCTGAGCACGTTTGGCCCACCGAAAGCCACGCAAAGCCACCCGATGTACGGCTGATTTCAACCGATATATGGAGCGCAAACCCAACACTTGTCATCACCCTGAGAACACCATCCCACAATGAAGAATGATGGTGGCAGAATCATGCTGTGGGGATGCTTTTCACTTGCAGGGACTGAAAAACTTGCATAGATTAAAGGAAAAGTGGATGGAACTAAATACAGGGCAATTCTTGAAGAAAGCCTGTTTCATTCACTACGGATTTAAATCTGGAACAGCAACTCGCCTTCAAGGAGGACAATAATCCTAAACATACTGCTAAATACTGCTGTATATCAACGCAATCCATGCAATAAGCTGGATACGTTTTGCTTTGAAGAATGGGCATACATCGCAGTGGCTAGATGTGCTAAGCTAATAGAGACGTACCCCAAGATACTTCCAGCTGTAATTGCACCAAATTGTGGTTCTGCAAAGTATTACGTTTTGGAGCGGGGGTGAATACATTCAGCAGTTGACTGCTGCTGAATATATTGTTAGAATTCCAATCCCAAAGAAGTTTTCACACCTTATCTAATATAGATCCAATTGTTCAAGTCCCCATTTTATTCCTGTAAACCCTAATGAATGGGGAGGTATCTAGCCTCCAAAAGCATTGTCAGTTTTTATGTGACAGTAGTACCAGCAATTGAAGTCACTTTGGACTTAGTGGTGTGGCAACCATCCACACATCTATACTTTGAGTTGCTTCTGGGTACCCATTGACGAAATGCTGTTTGTTTGTGAGTTGCCCTGCCAGAGCCAGTGAAGATTTCCTTGTGTTCAAACAATTGGACTACGTGTTAAAATCCCAGCGCCACTAAAATTTTGTTTTCTCATACTGTCTACAGCACTTAAGTGTCTGAAAAATCACAACTACACAGAAATAGGAATGGAGCCTATGCAAATGGCATAGTAGGACATAGGTGCATTGTGCAGCACTATATCTAAGTACAGCCATGTAGCTTAAATTTCAAGTATTCTGATGTATGACCTGAAATAGGGAACATTTTGATTCAAGTTTAAAGCTTGCTTTTGTAGTATTTATATATCGTGCCATGAGCACCCTTTGGAAGTGTATGTACTGCATTAAAAGGTAGGACGCTAAAGGAAGTTAGGAAAATCTCCCCAATGGGGTGTGATATTGGGGAGCTCACAGAGCACTCGCACAGCGGGTTTTTCAAAACGCAGAGTCTTTATTTTCTTTCAAAACGGTAGATAATCACGAAATCCAACATAAATAGCTTGCTGTAGCATATAACAGATAAGGGCTCACCAATCCTCAAGTTGTCCCATACACTCACGGTGTCTCAGTCTTTTAATAAGTCTCTCTTGCAGCACAGCTGCTCCGGCCTCAATCTTCAGGGCCACTGTCTGGTTCCTCCAGACAACGGCAATAACATGCCAATCCTCCCAATACTGTTCACGAACTCGAAGCTCCCTGCTGCACTGGCCTCCACACTGACTCCGGGGTGGAGCTCTCCTGACTCACAGGATGGGCCCTGAACACATCCCAGCACACTCTTCATGAGGGATGTGCACAGGTGCACAATTAGGTGCCGGTCACTACCAAAGCATGGACCCAGAACTGGAGATTTCCTCCCACCCAGAGCTCTAAGAAATCTCCTGGCTCCAGGATCCCAACTAGGATCCAGAAAACCTGGAAAGGACTGAAAAGGCAGTTCTTTCCATGTACCAGTAATGTCTTCCTAGAGCCACTCAGCCCCTCTGGCTGAGAACCCTGGGTGACTTTGAGGCCACCTATCACCGTGGTAATGCCACGCAATGCCACAGGGGACACAGGAGCAAAAACTGTTACCATGGAAAGGTTCTAACTCTTCCCTTCACATGGTTAGCTCTCCATGTATCCAGCAATGAGACAGTGCCACCTTTAGGCAGTGCAACACCTCTTCCCAAGTGTAACACAGTACCAAGCTACAGAATGCCAGCACCTTTTAAAGTTGTATGGTTTTTATCCAGCTGTATAGTTTTTATTCTGTACTTGCTATACATAAATAAACTAACCTTGTGGAGCTTTCAAACATGTTGCCATTTTATGGCTTCTACCTCAACCCCCCCCCCTAAAAAGAACTAAAACTTCCCTAGCTTTAGTTGCATAGCCATGTATTACTTTATGCTTCTGTCCTGACACTCCTTCATTTTTTTTGCTAATGCATAATGTGTAATTACACAGACTTTAATTTCTTATCCAAGTTTCCAGTGTGATGTAAAAATCAATGTTTTTTTTATCTGCAGACTTTAACAGCAGTGAACTTGAACAATATGACTCTCTTATCACAAGTAACCTTGTTCCCATGTACAAAGAATTCTTCAGTAAGTGCATTTTTTTTAAAATTCATGCATCCTGTTTTCAAACTGTTGGTGCAGGCTAGAACAGGTTTCTGTGGAGGACAAGAACGATTAATGAGTAGGTTTTTTATTTTTCATGCGTCCATTTTAAACACACAACTATGCCTATAAATATAAAAAAAAGGGGCTTCCTTTGCACATAGCTGAGTAGTGGATGTAAATACAGCTTCAAGGGGTATTTAAGAAATGAACTCCTTTAAAAAAATAAAAAAAAGAATGTTAAGCCAGCATTCCACCCTTTTTAGGTGTAGAGAACAGTTTTTGACCCTTTGCTAGTTTTTTTTACTGTTATACAAAATATATAACAAAGGGAGTGTCAGACCAATGGTATTATGCAATCACTTGATGCTAAACAGCCCATTTTAGGATTACAGGCCGAGCTGCAGAAGTCATTGGAAATAAAAAGTATTATTTCAAACCTATTTAGTTCTGAACATACCAAAACCAGATGATTTCCTTCATAGTACTTAATACAATTAAGGACAAACCACTTCTGCTAAGTGCCATTTTTTTGTAATAGCTTAAAGTGACCCTGTCAGTACAGGCTTAATACTAAAATAAAGCCCACCTGTAAAAGAAGATGCTACATATTTACCTTTGTTGAAACTCTGCCGCATTGCTAATCTCCAGCTGCTGAGGTATCTGATACTTTGGGTAAATACTTGCTTCCCCACCATACTCTGTGGTTCCTCCTACTGTTTCAAAGTGACATGCGAACCGACTGGTAGAAAAACAGAAAGTGGTGGGAGGAGCAGGTCTACACCGCCCGAAGCATAGATACATTAAAGCAGCCAGAGACGAGCAATGCTGCGGATTTTCAATACTGGACAACTGCTGGAAAGCTAATAATATAGCCTCATCCTTTCCAGGTGGGCATATTTTTCATTATTTATAACATAATTTTTCTGCTTTGCAAATAGGAACTGTGGTAGCTATTGCAGCTATTGTCCCTGTTGAAAATAACTGATGACCTGTAAAATTCAAATCAGCGTGGTTGATTTAGAAAAAGGAGCAGAGAATGTTCTCTTTGCATCATGTTCACGTTCCTTTGTGAATAAACTGAAGCTTTGTTCGCTTCAGGCATTCAATCATGTGCAAGCAAAACAGAAAGGGGAAGTGAGTAGTGTAAGTGTTCCTATGCCCTGGTTCTTTGTTTACATGTGACAGCAGCGATGAGCTGTGGTATCTGTCACTGAGGATCTGCGTTGACGGGAGATCTTAATTGGACAGGCAGCTCTCCTGATCCCTGAGACTGCAGAACAGATTAGCTTTGGTGTCATTGCAATCAAGGCGGCTGATGGAGGTCTGATGAAGCACAATATAATTAAAGAGGCATCCTTGGGGACCCAAACAGGGGACCGCGATCAGCTAACCTGTCACTGTCAATCATGGGTTCAGGCTGATGGAGGCCTGAATGGGAATGCAATCATTCTTTTGGAGGTACAAACATATCTCTGCTAGTACATTATACCATGCTGTATATTCCTTATTCCACACTGCTTTATTTCATATGCCATGGTGTACGTTCCCTATTCCACACCGCCTCATTCTAAATGCCATGCTGTATGTTCCCTATTCCATACTGCCTTATTCCATATGCCATGCTGTATGTTCGCTCATTCACAAGGCCTTATTCCAAATGCCATGCTGTATGTTCCCTATTCCATAACGCCTCATTCTATAAACCATGCTGTACGTTCCCTTTTCCACACCACCTCATTCCATATAGCATGTTGTGTGTTCCCTATTCTACATCATCTCATTCCACATGTCATGCTGTATGTTCTGTATTCCACACCATCTTATTCTATATACCATGCTGTAAATTCCCTATTACACACTTCTCATTCCATATGCCATGCTGTACATTTCCTTTTCTACACCGGCCACGTCTATATACCATGCTGCAGGTTACCTATTCTACCTATTCCACACTGGCTCATCCCATATGTCATGCTGTAGGTTTCCTATTCAACACCTCCTCATTCCGTATATCATGCTTGGGGGTTCCCTATTCCACACCACTTCATTCCCAGGGGCGTAACTAGCAATCACGGACCCCATAGCAAAATTTTGTATGGGGGCCCCCCAAACTGCCCCCCCCCTCAAAAAAATTACCTACCTCCAGAACACGTTCCCGTGCCTGCGCCATCTCCTTCTCTTCAGCTCTGCTGGCTCTTCCATCAGAGCTGATGAAAAGATCAATCCGCCGCTCACTGCTGCAGAGCTCGCCATAGACCCCTCACAGCCCACCTGAGACCCCGCACAGCCCACCTGAGACCCCGCACATACCAGAGACCCTGCAGAGCCCAACTGAAACCCTGCAGAGCCCACCATAGACCCTGCAGATGCCAGAGACCCTGCATAGCCCACTATAGACCCCACAGAGCCCATGTGAGACCCAGCAGAGTCCACCATAGACCCCACAGCGCCTGCTTTGGGCCTCACACATACCAGAGACCCTGCACAGCCCACCTGAGAGTGACCCATCAGAGCCAACATGCACCCCGCAGAGCCCACCATAGACCCCGCAGAGCCCGCCATAGACCCCACAGAGCCCACCATAGGCCCCATAGCGCCCACTTGAGACCCCACACATACCAGAGACCCTGGATAGCCCAGCTGAGACCCCGCAGAGCCCACCATACACCCTGCAGAGCCTGCCATACACACTGCAGAGCCTATCTGAGACCCCCACCATAGGCCCCATAGCGCCCTCTTGAGACCCCACACATACTGGAGAGCCCATCTGAGACCTCGCAGAGCCCATCTGAGACCCTGCATAGCCCACCTGAGAGTGACCCTGCAGACCCCACCATAGAGTCTCTATGGTGAGCTCTGCAGGGTCTGAGGTGGGCTGATCGGGGATCCTTTCCCTGCACACTGCGCTCTTCTTACCTTTGAACCCCTGCTGGGCCCAGGCCTCCTCCACCTCCGTTGGCCTCCTTGGCCACCACCACTGCTTCCTGGTCTCCTCCTCCACCACGTCCTCCTGGCCTCCTCCTCCACTGCCACTGCTGCCACTGGGCCCCTGCCTTCTCCATCGCCTTGCCCTGGCATCCTCCTTTTCCACTGCTGCTATCGTTACAGGGCCCCGATCCCCTCTTCCACTGCCGCTGCTGCCAGGCCCCCCTGTGCCCCAAAGCGAATGCGTGGGTGGCTATGATGATTGTTATGCCACTGCTCATTCCATATATCATGCTTGCGTGTTCCCTATTCCACATTGCCTCATTCTGTATGCCATGCTGTTGTACAGGAAGTTATATTGTACACCACCTTATTCTGTACACTATGCTGCACATCCCTTACTCTGCAACAACTTTACAGGCTCAGCAGCTCTAGTGTGTATGTGTGTCTGGGTGCGCAAGCTAGCAGCATTAGCGTGTGTGTCTGGGTGTGCCAGAAATGGTATGTTAGGTGTTTGGACAGGGGTGCAATTTTAGTGCTTGCTATAGGTGCTATTTACCATAGACATGCCCCTACCCATGTGTTATTATAACATTTGCTAATGCACGGCACTCTGTATGGTTTGGTGCCATTCATTTAGAATGGCACCCCAACACACAGTACAGTGGGTGCCAATGACCCACACTGAAGTAAACCACAACACAAAATGTGTGTTTTGGTGCTTTGAGTTCTTTGGTGCTTTGAGTTTAAAAAGAAATTAACTAGGTCAGTTTTCAATTGTGTTGCTGTTCTTTGGCAAGTGATCCTATATGAATGAGCTACCCTAATGCATTGCATAAAATACCGCACATTAACCTGTGGTAACACAATGTAGCAGGTAGATATAGAGGGACCTTTTAAGTAAACCTGTCAAAAACCCAGAACCTTATGCAGAAGTTAATGATTTGTATTCAAATGTAACTGGCTATATCTATGGTCGTACTGATCTGTTTGCCATGTGATGTGCACTCAGGATTCAGTTTTTTTTATTGCCTAGGTTTGTAATAGGGTTTACTATAAACTAGACTTCTTCGCTATTAAGGCCATTAGTTGGAACACATTGGAGAGCAAATTGCAATATGCAAAACAAAAAGTCAAGTCACATTGATTACAGATATGACTGCAGTAAACTGAAATCTCATTGTTTACCAAGAATAATGTACACGTCATATATCAGTCGATTTGTTCATTCATAAATTATTATTTAGAGTATGTAGAACTTTTTTACCTCTGTTTTTAATGTGTTTTCTATTAGAATTTATATTATTTTACTTACATTAACATGTGTTAGGCTTATGTACATCAATTTGTATGTTTTTGGATGCATATAAAGGTAATATAATGTGGTTTTCTATCTATTTTCTTTCTTACATCATTATGATTGGTACTAAAAATGCATTAATTATTAAATCATGAATAACAAAATTATACAATCCTCTACCCAGTCAAAAGACATAACTTTTTTTTAGTTTAGTTTAGGGTTTAGTGCTATTTGAAGGCTCCATTTCAGAGATTTCCTGGCCCGCTGAGAACAGTTTTTCCAAACAGAAAAGAAGTCTCAAATCGGAATGCTGACAGAAAAAAAAATCTTGCTTCAGTTCATATATGAAAATATATGAAACTGCACTCTTGGTGGTACTAGACCTTTAAATAATAGGTGAGTGCTCAAAGTGACAGCGACGAATGGCACTGCGCCAAAACCAGATGAAGAAATACAAAGTCACCAGCACTCCAGACATGTCATTTTGTTTGACAATTGTGAATAACAATGTCACATATATACAATACACTTGTATTTCAGCAAAACTGAAGGTATGACAATCTCACCAACTCCAGGTTGTTGCACATACTCCTTGTGTCCCAGTCAGTCCCTGGACACAGTCCACCTCTCGTGGCACTCTTAAACACATCCCTCATGTGTCACTGGCTCTCTGTCTCCTCGGCTGTCTTCTAGGTGCCTCCAGCACACACAGCCACCTGGCTCCCCTCTGACGTCTGGGTGGAGTCCTCCTGACTGAACACCTATGTTTCTCTTCCCAGCTGGAGCCCAGAACATTAGCCAGCACCCTTTCCATAAGGGCTGTGCACAGGTGTGCAATTAGGTGCTGGCCACTACTAAATGATGGACAGAGGAATGGAGATGTCATCCCTTCCAATTCTCTTATAAATCTCCCAGTTCCAGGATCCCATGCCAAATCCAGAAATTCTGGGAAGAGCCGCAAAGTCAGCTCTTTCCCAGTACAAGAACTTGCCTCCTGGAACCGCTCAGCATCTCTGGCTGAGAATCCTGGGTGACTACAACCCCCAGTTCTACCGTGGGATGGCCACACAATACCACAATACCACAATATACACTGAGTGGCCAAATTATTATGACCACCTGACGTTTGTAGGCAAATTAGCTATAATTAGCTATAATTTGGCGCTGAAGTTGCTAGAGGGCCAGACCATTATAAATAGGGAAGCAGGTTGTTTACCACGACAGTAGAAGTGTTTTTTTTTCTGAAGATATGGGTAAACAACGCAATTTAACAGCCTTTTAACGTGGGATGATTGTTGACGCTCAAGCCATGGAGCGAGTATCAGCAAAACAGCAGAATTCGTTAAATGTTCAAGAGCAGCTGTTGTTAAAGTGTTTAAAGACTGGACTGTCAGCTGAAAATCTGGGTCTGAACATGCGAATTGTGGCCGTCAGCGACTAGTTGATGTTAGGGCAGAACGGAGAGTGGCAAGACTGGTACAAGACAACAGAAGGGCAACAGTGCAGTGTCAGATTCCTCGCATCACCTTTCAACATCTCGTGGAGTCACGAGGCGGCCCAACAAAGTCATCTCGTGGAGTCATCTCGTGGCCCAATGAAATAAATATTTCTATAATATAAATTTGTGACACACAATTAGATGTACTGGTGATGTCATATCCCTAGGAATACACATCTGACGGAGTTTGAGCCTTCCCTTCCTCTTCTACAAGAAAAGCCTTTTTATTTCTTACTGTATTGCTGTAAGAGAAAAGGTTCCCTTAAACCAGGCGATATCAAGTTATACAAGAGTGTTTATGAGCTTCATGTTACTACACAAAGTCCTGGGTAAGAATAGATGGAAAGTCTAGAGGAGTGCCCAGTGAGAGCTAGGTAAAAGGCAAATCAAAGTTCAAAATGAAATTGTAACAACCTGCAGACATGAATGGTCAGAGTTCACACAAAAGAAAAGCTCAAAAGTCAAAGTTTAATGCTTTATCAAGACAGAACAACACACCCAGTAGCTAAGTATTTTAACAACATAAAACCTACAGAAGGTCAGCTACAGGACAAGAATGGGCAGCTGACAAAAATAGCCAAGAACAGGAAAAATCTGTTGTCAGAATGCAGCAACAATTTTACTTCTGTTAAAGGGACTTTTCTGCTATCAGAACAAATGTACCAAAAAAGAGCTTTGCTGCCAAGGTGTGGCTGATGTGTATGAACAGGCGTTAATAAAAAGCAGAGCTGTTATACCAGCCAAATGTTGCCTTTTATTTTATAACCCACACTCTGGTTATGATGGAATTCTTCATTGAGCTTTTCTCCAGCAAGAGAGCCATCTGTGAATGAAAATAAGTGTGTGACTCAGCAGTCAGTTTGTAATCGACACACGCTAGTTCCGAACCAAAGGTGGCAAATAAATCTTAAAGTTGATCTCCAGACACTAAAAAACTTAAATTAAAGTGACACTAAACTCAGGAGTTACATTTTAAAAATGCATTCAAGTACTCTAACTATTAACAAAAATGTCATAGTCCTTCCTTTTGGAGGGTGGCCACTTTTGTTCCCCATGGTCCCTTTGTGTGTAGTAAAGAAATCATTGCTTCAAGCTCACTCCCTTGATGGACTACAATCTCACATATAGTTAGCTTATTTGTATTGAAATTATAATCCATCACAGGAGCAAACTTGGAGCGTTGGCTACTTTACAACATACACAGGAACCATGGGGAACAAAAGTAGACACCCTCCAGAAGGAAGGACGGTGTCAGCATGAATTCAGAGATGATTTGAGGATCTACAGCCGAGTGATACACAAAAAGGATACATTTGTATCAATAATAAAGGTACTTGAATG
Organism: Nanorana parkeri; assembly: GCF_000935625.1. Taxonomy (NCBI): domain Eukaryota; kingdom Metazoa; phylum Chordata; class Amphibia; order Anura; family Dicroglossidae; genus Nanorana; species Nanorana parkeri. The sequence goes on from NW_017307351.1 coordinate 304,098, forward strand.
CATTTTTAAGATTTAACTCCCAAGTTTAGTGTCACTTTAATGTACCTGTGAAAATGTAAAGCAGTATATGCAGTCAAAACATTCTGTTACAGTTGTGTGATATTAAAGCTATTATGCTGACTCGTGTATTTCTTGTAATGTTGTTAATCCTTGTCTTTCTCTCTATGTGCAGGAATTTGGAACTACTTGCACAATGTTTTAATGCTGAAATATGCTAATGAAAGAAATGGCCTGAATGTTATTAGTGGGCCAATATTTGATTACAACTATGATGGACATATTGACGCAGCTAACCAAATCCAAAAGTAAGTCAGGTACAAAGTTGTGAACTTACTGGGCTAGTTTAGGACAACAGTAAACATAATGTCAATCATCAAATTAGAAACATATGGTTTATTCCCAATAGTGCCTAAGAGAATCAGCAACCAGATCATGATTACATTTATGTAATACAGCTTCCATTGAAATTATTCAGTGTTTTAACAGGAAATTAATAAGCCAGCTGCAGTAAAGAAATAACTTTTTTATTACTTAAAGAGACCCTTGTCTTTGTCACGCATGTGACACATTATAGTATTCTCCTTTGCGCTTCCCCTGGCAGCTACATAAAAAGTTATGTATGAAAATGAAGGAAGTGGCAGAGGGGCTGGCCCAGCACATCGTGTAATAAGGCCCCTTTCACACGGTCTTTTCGATCAGGTCTGCCTGTCAGTTTTTCAGGCAGTCCTGATCTGAATCCCTAAGTTATTCTATGGGCCGCCGGATCTAAATGGACAGGCGTCCGGCGAGGTTTGGAAAAACAAACGGATCAGAGTTCTGGTTTTACCAACCTGACCGTGTCGGATCTGGGGGAATCTAATGTAAACAGACACATGTCTGTTTACATCTTATTCCCCATAGACCAACACGGGTCCAGTAATTTCACTTTAAGATCACTTTCAGTAATTTCAGATCAGCAGGGATCTGTGCACAGATCCTCTGCTGATCAGACCATGTGAAAGGGGCCTAAGACATGCACAGAAGAGGAGAGGGCTATGACCTGCAAGCAGGGAGGGGACTGTGCTAGGGAATCTTATGTCCCTGAAGTAGTCATATTTTCTAGCAAGTGTTTCTAAAAAGCATTTACTCCTTTTGAAGTCATCCGTTTTTGCTGTCCTAGAAAATTGAATGGCAGTGGATTATTTTTGTTTTGTTTTTTACACTAATCAAAAGAAATGAACTCTTTAGTTTCAAAGTGAAATGATAAACAGATTGCTACAAAATTATTTAAAAGATAACTATGTGGTAAGTGTTTTTTGCCCATAGTTCTCTTTAGGGTCACAGGAGTACATATGCTAACCTCCTCCCGTGACCTAAAGCTCAGTAGATTGTGGGCTATTGCCCGTGATATACTGAGAGTGCCACAGCCAGGACGGATCCTGACAATATGTCGAGATCCACCCAGCTGCGTGAGTGACAGCTGGCTCTGAAGGGAGCGGTGACTGACAGGCGGCGCTCCCTGCAGGGAGACAATTGGGAAGTCAGCGGATTGGTGGAAAATGTATTACAATGAAGTATACAAAATAACTAACTGCATACATCCCGTCAACTTAGTATTAAGCAGAAGTCTTTTTAATTTTTATTTTTTTCATCATGTAAATAGTATTACTTTCAAAGCATTAGTATTAAAATTACTAGACAGTAACAAGTGTAAGCTTTTGCAACACAATATTAGACAAATTTGACACACTATTTGTATTCAATTTTTCCATAGTTATTTAGAAGACACAAAGATTCCCATCCCTACTCATTACTTCATCGTACTCACCAGCTGCAAGAATACCACTCATACTCCAATCAGCTGCAGTGGAAATCTTAAAGTTTTATCCTTCATCATTCCTCACAGGCTAGACAACAGTGAAAGCTGTGCAGTAAGTATTTTGTTCCTATGACATCTATCAAGGACTGAGGTTACTATTCACACCTAAAAAACAATATATGTCCATTAAGTTAAACCATTTATTAAGCATCTATATTAGCAAGCTGTTTCAGTCAACGTTAAAGTGACACTAAACTCAGGCGTTAAATCTTACAAATACATTCAAGTACCTTAACTATTAACAAAAATGTATCTTATTTGTGTATCACTCTGAATTGGTGCTGACACTGTCATTTCATCTGGAGGGTGGCTACTTTTGGTCCCTGTGTGTGTTGTAAAGTAGTCACCACTCCAAGCTCACTCCTGTGATGGAATACAATCTCACTTTTGGTTTAATAATTTGTACTGAGATTGTAATCCATCACAGGAGTGATGACTATATTAAAACACACACAGGGACCATAGGGAACAAAAGTAGCCACCCCTCAGAAAGAAGGGCAGTGTCAGCACTAATTTAGAGATAATTTGAGGATCTACAGCCGAGTGATACACAAATAAGCTACATTTTTGTTAATTGTTAAGGTACTTGAATGCATTTTTAAGATTTGACTCCTGAGTTTAGTTTCACTTAAAGAAATCCACCTTCTGCCCCAGTGTGCCTTTAAAGTATACTTTAAATTATATCTAACCTTTGTTTTATTTTTTTGGATAAAGGAGATAATTTTTTAGACCCATGTCAGTTTTTTTTCTTGTCCCATTGGGGAGTTTTTATCTTTTACTTCCTGTCCTGTAGACAAAACAGGAAGTGCACGAAAACCTCTAAAAGTGAGAAAATGCCCTCACTTGTCATCAGAACAAGGATATTCCATTGGAAGATTTCTCATCTATTCATGCTCATTGACATCAGGTCACCAGAACAAATAGAGAGAGTAAAGCTGGACATATACAAGTAGATTTTCATATAAACGTTCATATGGAAAATCTCGTCAGAAAATTCGATAATGGCATCAGAGTGTTGTAGAATGTAGTTTGAAATTTGATTTCATTTTAACATTTAATTTTGGAACAAATGAAGTTGCTTGAACGAAAACCACAGTCATTGTCAGATTTCAGTTCTTTTGAGAAAAACTTTCCATTCTGAACCTTACATTTTTTTCCTAACTCTGGTCAAAAAGGATCATCGATTTGACTGCATGACTTTTAGAAAATAGAATAGAGATTTGGAAAACACATTTTTGTGAATGAAATTCTACTGGTGTATGGCCAGCTTAAATCTCCATTAATGAAAACCAGGACAGCAACAGAAGCCTGCAGGGTTTCTAATTTGTCACTACTCTATTTTAAATGTTGTCACTACTCTATTTATAAAAATGTTTTGGCTTTGGATCCACTTCAACATCAGCAGCAACTAGAAGTGAGTGAATATAGAACTTGGACATCATTTTGCTGTGGGTAGAGATTTCCTAGGCTTTGTTTGTAAAGTTGGTCGGGCACAGTGTGGACACTGAAGGAAAAAAAAAGTAGCAAAAACATCTTTAACTTCCTTTCTCTAGGCTTCTTTGTGGGTGACTTTTTAAATATTTTTATATTCTTCCCCCTTTTTGGTTTGCTGTGCTTCATACTTGTTTTCTAGTTTGCTCTTTATAGTGTTTACTGAGAAACATGTGAAAAGTTGTATTGCTTTTCACTAATTAATTTAACACATGCCATTTGCTATTAATATTATGTTGTTCGCGGTGCAGTGTTTGTAAAAAAATGTTAATTGTCAAGTTCAGATGTCACTTCCTTGCATTGTGGAAATCTTGGTCTGAACACTCTATGCCCAGAAATCTTACTTTCTGCTTGAGAGATTGGTTCATTGCTTTTAGCACAGATCTGCATTGAACTGCCAGTCCAATTACCGGTGCCTGCAAGCAGAGTTTGTTTTTTGGTAAAATACCAAATCCAGACCGAAAGCGATGGAGGCCCTATGGCTTTTGTTATTACAATGCTTAGCTTGCTCAAGTGGTTATAATGACGGCTGTCCTCCTAAATAACAATACCTTTGATATGGTAAGGCAAACAGAAAATTCTTTAGATTGTCTATGTATACATTTTTTCACACAAGATTTACACAATTTTTGCACACAACAGAATCCATTTCAAAATGTGAATCTATGGTGAAAATTGTCTGCATCTTTGTAAAAAAAAATTACAAACAGACCCCCCTACTGTAATGCAATAGGTAAGTTAAAGTATAATTAAACCTTCTAGCAAGCAGTAGATATATGCAAAAAACCTGGAAAAGAAAACATACCTGTGCCTCCGCTGCTCACTCCTGTCTGAAGATTCTCGAGCGGCCGTAAGGGATCTTGGGGCGGGTGCATACGCAGTAGAGATCTTCAGCCTTGAGAACAGGGGAGACACAGTGTAAGTCAATGCATGCAGCCGGCAGCATGCACACGGACAGACACCATGGGACACAGAAGACACAGCAGTCAGTGCTGGATCAGAGACCAGGAACCAGCACTGGAGGGATTGCTGAAAACTACTGGAAAGAAGAAGATGAATATGAAAACTACTGGAAAGAAGTGGCATCATTTAAGGTAAGTCCTTAAATCAGCAAGTGGGGGTGGGGTGGGGGGGAATGTGACTTTAATGTCACTTTAAAACAACAGGAAACACTCACATGACATAAGTGCCACCAACGGTATTGGGTAATTGCACCAAGTGATGAAGGCATTTATATCATGTCAGGGTTCCCCTTGTTTGTAAAATAAACCCATTACACTGTGAGTAGCCTCTTTCCTGAGCATTGTATACCTGAATAACCTACTAAGGGGCTAAGAAAATAGAGATATGATGATGGATATGATCCTTATCTAAAAACCTTTTTCTACTTACCTTAAGAAGTGGTCACATGACATTGCAGTCCCGAGTCTTCACCTCTTTTGATTACTTCTTGCTTGGGTCCTTTTTTGAGTGTCCAGGTCAGCACCTTCATGACATGTACACTTCCTATTGGATGTCCATTGGCCAAGATCCTCTCAGGATCCAGAAGAGTACAGTGGGCTTTAAATGCTAATTAAGAGCATTAACCTATAGCAACGAATGAGAATTGCCTCTGCTAAAATCTGGCCAGTATATGTAAGCTGTGTTGTACCTAAGCTAGCTATAAATAAGCATCAAACTCAAATGAAAGAGTGGGCAAAACTGAGGGGAATGCGTCTTTAAGGAGCCATATTATGTCCATTGAGGATCACACCTGCTTAAATGCAGAACATATTATAGTTGTTAATAATATTATAGTAATAACTGCCAATTTCAATATTATATCCCAGAAAAAGGGTCTGTAAAATTATGTAAGGAATTGTAGCCTTTATCAAATAGAGAACAGCTGGGGCCTCATTAAATCCTTAACACAGCTGAGAGATGTAAAGACAATGATTAAAGAAGTGAAATACATTAGGTTCAATGTGTTTTTACAAACAGTAAACCTAAAACTAGAAGGATGATTTTTTTTTTGTCCTACTTTTTGGAATGTTTTTTGTATACAAAACCCACTAAACAAAATCCCCATCCCAAAGTATAGTATATAAATCTTTGAGGAATGCATTTAAACCCAGTGTTATCAAAGAACTGCCAAATTGTTAGTGACAAACAACATAGACTGTATTTTACTTTACTGCCTTGGTAAGATTGTGGCTTGGCACAATATTTTGAGGGTTTTCTAAATGGCTTGTCATACCATTTACATTCTTTGACTTTGTAACATTATTCATATTATTCTCAAAAAAATGTCAATAGAATATTTTCTTCATCCTAAACCATTTATTGCTCCATTATACAGGGTTGTAAAAGGACCACTGTTGCTTGCCAAGAAAACTGGCATACATATTCCTTCATAATAAATTCATATTTTTTAAATGTATTCCTAAATATGATGCAGTATATTTCCCTTGCTTATATCATACTCACACAGGCTGTAGCTAACCTTTGATAATGCTCAATTTAAAACAGGCCCGTGCCACATCTAATTATTTATTATCACTGATGGAATTACTGCAAGTTAAGGGGTGCGGCTTCTTCTTGGAGTTTAAATAGGATCTAGTACTAACAGTGGGTAATCATAGGCCTCAATATGATATAATTACCCTGCAGAAGTGCTCGCTGGAATGATATTAGCCTGTGGTGGTAACATTCACTTGGAGTCTATGCTTCATAAAGGTACTTCCTAAATATAGTTTTCCACATAAACAAATGTTCAGATGACCATGATAATTCCTCTGATTAGGACACATTCATTCTTGATTCAGTTTAGAGCTGAGCTCCTAGAGCTATGGGCCCTGCAATGTTTGCTAGCTCTGATGTTTCTTCTTTTTAGCATGTTTTTTGGCAGAAGTTTACTTTGTCACTTTTCAACAACTTTTTAAACAAGTAGCTTGATAAATGTAGTTCATTCATCCTTAGTTTTAAAGTGGTTTTGTATAGAGTGGAAAGGGATTATATGACCTGCCAGGTTCATATTACTGTGTGTGTCCCATTTAGGGAAATTCAGTCTCCATCTGTCCTGGAAACCATTATCACTGAACGAGAAAGTAAATGAAAATCACAAATTTTGGGTTGTCATTAGAATAGGAATAGATGGTAAATCTTCCAACAGGGACACTAGTTCTGGTGACCACAATAGAGTTTCCTCACTTTAAAGGGATTTCCTCCCACTTCCTGCAGTGGCTATCAGATGGGAAGTCTGATCTCCCCAATGGAACACAGATGGCTAATAAAGCTGACAGGGGGTTATAACCCCTGAGAGTAACTCACTTACTCTATTCAAAACAAAAAAGGATTGGCTTTCCTCTACTTTAACATACCGTATTTTTCTGTGTATAAGACGCTACTTTTTCATAAAAATGTTTACCTAAAAATAGAGGGGCGTCTTATACACGGGGGCCAAGAGGAGAACCGCGGTTGCGAAACTACCGATACCACTGCAAACTAGCCTCACGAGTGAAACTTCGGATTGCAGAGACAAGGTAAGTTTTCCTTCAATCATAAATCTTTTGTACCTGACGTCAGCTGTTGCTGGGGAGAGTGGAGGAAAACTGTTATCTTGTCTCTGTAATCCGATCTCCCCAGCAACAGCTGACGTCTGGTACAAAAGATTTATGATTGGAGGAAAACTGTTATCTCGTCTCTGTAATCCGATCATAAATCTTTTGTACCTGACATCAGCTGTTGCTGGGGAAAGCGTGTAGCCAGTGCCCAGAGCGGTAATGTCGGGGCATAAAAGGATTGACTCAGAGGTAAGTGTGATGCATTATATCATTTAAAATATTGATTTCTGAATTTTGGGTAAGAAAAGTTGGGGGCGTCTTATACATGGGGGCGTCTTATAGACGGAAAAATATGGTATTCTTATTGCAGACCTTAACAAAGCATATATTGTTACAGTCCCCCAAAAATCAGTCTGTACTCTAGAATTTTAGACTATCTAATAAGGGATTAGTAAAGTTCAGCTACTTTGTTCTATAAAACTTAAAGCAATGTTTAAGGTGCCAATACATGTTAATAATAGACTACGTGTAAAACAATGGAACATGGAATCTGAGTTGCATAATTACGAATATGTCCACTGCCCAACCACTTCACTGCCCACATAGCTATTTCTCTCATTTTAGTCCAACTCTAGGAACTCCATTCAATGAAGACTGTGCAAGTGCTCTTTGCAGTAAAATAAAATCATCTTATCTTTCATTTTTAGGACAATAAGCCAGAAGAACAATGGGTTGAAGAAAGGCTGAAAGTTCATACAGCTCGTGTCCGTGATGTAGAATTGCTCACAGGCCTGGACTTTTATCAAGGGAGAAATCAGCCCATTACAGACCTCTTACAACTCAAGACATTCTTACCAACATTTGAGACTATTGTAAACTGATTGCACTGTATTATGGATGAATACATGTATAAATCAAATCTGTCACTTCAAAAGATCCTGCATGCAATTTGTTGCATGGCATTTGGTGCTAAAAAATTAAACAATATACAGCTAAAACAGTGGAGCTTATGCTAAGCAAATAAGCCAGAAAGGAAACTGGAGCCATTCTATATAATCAGTCAAATTCTTCCTTCCATTCAATAGCAAAATTAACAGGAATCTGATTCGATTTTCGTTTGTTCTTAGTTTCAGTAGTCAGCTTAATAATTACATACTTTGGAGTCTCTGGCACTAGCCGATGCATTCCATCAACAGATATACCAACCAGATGTATCGGCCACAACATTGTAGATTTAAATAATAATAATATCAGAATTCCATGCTGATATTTTTGTTTTGTTATTGTTGGACAAGGTTTACTTGCCAGTGCTAGTATACCAATTAGTTATATCACATTCAGTCTAGCCGTGCCAGCCAGATCTTGACCAGAGATCAGAGTCAATCCTACTGGATCCGCTCTCAGAAATACATTTACTATGTGTACTTGTAGAAAATGTACTAATGAGCTAGTGGCATCAAATACAAAATTATATATACAGCCTTTTTGGGTCAAAGATTGGACCAGGACTTGGAGATTAAACTCTGTCCTGTTCCAACCTAAACTAAACAAATGTTTTGGGAGAAGTGCTGTTTAGGAGACCAAAACACTTCAAATATTTAACAATTATAACTATTGCTAAAATTAAAACCATTTTTATAGATTTAAAAAATACAAATGACAAAATAGACAACATTGTCTCTACAGTATGATGATTGTGGATATGTATTATATAGTTTTGTACACTACCCTAACTTGGTACATGAAATGTGATTTCGCTTGCAATGTTTATTCTATTTCTGTCTATTTTAATTTTGTTTCATGGTGATGTAGAACAGCTTTTTTTCCTACGGAAACACTTGCCTTTCCTCAACATAATTGTGTACTAAAACATATGTTAAAGGAAGAACTAAGTGGAAACAAAAGTCTGTTTAAAAATGTAAAGAATGCAGCAATTCATTAATTAAAGAAACATGTTTACGCCAAATCTGTCTGTATCTTGAGCTCCACTGTATTGCATCTTCTATGTTATTTTTGCAAAGGTCTTGAGGATTTTAAGAAAAGGAAACAAAACCACTGATTGTCAACTGCCTGTTGTTTAGCAATGATAGCATGAATTAAAAAATACAAGTGAGAGATTTGTTTTAAAGTATACATAAATTAAACTGAGAGAAATATAAAGGCTGGCATTTCAGACCTCTGCTTTCTAAAATCTTACTTGCCAAACTGTTATACAACTATAATAATCCAGTGACTTCAAAACTTTCTGAGTCACTGAATTTGTATGAAGCATGCAGATGAGGAGTTGTGACTTCACTTGCTACATGCGTGCAGCAAATCAGTGAGGAATCAAGTATTTTTAATGGGGGAACAGCAATGACCGTTTCCTTTTTTCTCTCATTAGAGATCATTGACAGTTTTCATACATGAAATAAATATAAATACTGGCTAGATTTTAAAGCAAAACACATACTTAAACATGGAAAAGGTTCAAACATGGTTCAAAAGAGAAGAATGTATAAACTGACCTAGATTCTAGGACAAAACCTCTATGTGATTGTTATCACTCTGCATTTACAGATGACCTATATTATGTAAACTGTGCAGAGTGCCAAGGATTAATCATATTACCTATAGGCCCGTTACAGCTCAGCTTCTCCCCGGTATAGACTTGCCATTCCTTCATTCATGTTGTGTCTCTGTGTGGAGGTGATTATCTTTGTAGAGAAGCAGAATTTTACCGTCAGGGTTTCTTACCCTTCCTTGTTCTTATGTCCAAACCTACAAACATCATCATTCTGCTACTACTTGCAAAACTCTGGCAAATTCCTGTCCCAAAGTGATGATGTAGGCACAAGTTGACTACTTAACCTTCACCTTGTCCATTCAGTCTCGGCCCTTGTGTTTGTTCTGATCTACCAAGTGCTCTGCAGTTCCTGGTCTCTGTTTATGACCCTCGCTCTGGCTAACTGGTCTCCTGATTCTTGACCCCAGCTATTGTCTCTGGTCATCATGCTTTTAAGTGCTGCCTTACCTGATTTGGCTGACTACCCACTTTGGCATCTTACCCCTGGCTTGGCACTGGTGATGTCCTGGACTTTCTCTATAATTTTTTGCCATTTATGTTTATTGTTATTTTCAATAGACTCATTTGATTTTTTTAAAGCTATACTTTATATTTGAGTCTGGTTTCTTGTTTTCCTAACACTTCCTTTCCCATGTTATTCCTGTCACTGATGATCTAAAAAACTGAATAATGAATGATAGCAGAAAATTCTGTAGGCAACTGGAAAGGTGTGGGAGACACAGATCCACAGATATCAGTAGCAGCCCAGGGCAGACCTCAGTAGGAAACAGGAGAGGGAGAGGAAAAACAGTTCAACAGAATGAATGAAATAGTATCAAGGAGAGTCTTGCATCTGATACAGCTTTCTCTCTAGCAAGCCCTCAGAAAATCAATGAACAGCACAGAAGTGACATCACCAGCTGTCACTGCAAAGCTTATAAAGGCACTCTCATGAAATAAATCTCATGAAAATAGCAGTCATTAAAAAGCAGAGATGGGCGTGAAATGCCTTACAAGATCTCACACAAATATTCTGCTATGAGGCTACAAAAACAGGCGTGCCTAGGTAATGTCATGTCAGCAAGTACACATCACATTCTCATGACACAATTACCCTTGGTAATATTCCCTATAAGTCAGCAAAACTTTGCTTTTTAAGTATAACTCTCAGCCATCCAGAGGAGTATGGCTCCCTCTGTCCTTTGTCATTCTGTTGGGACCAACCGCAGGTTTTATCCCAAGTGGGTTAACATTTCAGTGCAGCACATATGTAAAATAAGGCCATATCCTGTTCAATTAAGAAAAAAAAAATCAATCAACGACTAATCAGTGAATTTCAGCAATGCAATCTTTGTATAGCTAGAGTTAATCTGTAAAATGCAGAGTCATTGCAAGGAATGCTTGAATGGATTACATTAAATGTGAACACTGGGCAATGTATTGATTGATTGCCTTTACATTTTCTACTTTCCTTTTTTCACACGTATTAATGTAAAGAAAAAATAAAACATCTGCATCATTAGGTAAATAAGTTGAGCAAGAATGCAATGAAAAGGTTACAATTTCTTCTTACACACATAAAGACTTCCCTATGTATGAGAATCTGAAGCTGTATTTGGTTATAAGGGGCTCATAGGGGTACAGCCTGGAGTTGTCGATGGGCATGGGGAAATGCAAGAGATTAAGGCAGATTTACTAAAAGAAAAGAGAATGCTTACACAATAAATTGAAAAAAGTGAATCTTCATGCAATTTATGGTATTAACATGCTCAAATCATTTAGTAAGTAAGCCTGTGTCAGCAAGGGCATAGAGAGACTGGTGTGTTGCCACTGCATGGAAAGAGTCCGAGTTTGTCGCATACAGCTAAGTTTGTATGGGACAATGCAATGCAAAGTAATGCCAAGCAAAATCTGTTTAAAAAAAGAGAGAAAATTACTATAAGTCAAAGTGTAATATATGCGTTAACAACATGGAGAAGTCTGGCTCTAACTGAACAGGTGCTGGCAGGGGCCAGCTTAGAGGAGGGTGGTAACATGGAGGAGCAGAACCCAGAGGTGGGTAGCTGGGTAACAGTTAGAAAGAGGGGTAGAGGGAAGAGTGTTAGAGAGACTAGTCCTGAGTTGCTACACCCCAATAAATATGCCCGTCTGCATAATGTTGGGGGATATCATCTTAGGGGTAGCGTTGCCGGAGCAGAATACCTCGCCTAGCTGCCAGGGCAGTGACTGCTCTGGTATAGAGGATAGCAGGGGGTCAAGCAAAGACAGACAGATCCTGGTGGTAGGGGATTCCATTATTAGGCGAAGAAACAGGGTAATCTGTCACAAAGAACGTGATCGCCGAACAGTATATTGTTTGCCGGGCATTTGGGTTCAGCACATTGCGGATTGGATGGACAGATTAATGGGTGGGGCTGGGGAAGACCCAGTAGTCATGGTACATGTTGGTACCAATGCCTAAGTCAGGGGAAGATGGAGTGTCCTTAAGAAAGATTTCAGGGATTTAGGTGAGACACGAAGAAAAGGACCTCCAAGGTTGTATTTTCTGAAATACTTCCTTTACTGTGAGCCACACTAGAGAGGCAGCAAGAACTTAGAGAGCTGAACAAGTGGCTGTGGAACTGGTGTAGAAAGGAAGGGTTTGGGTTTTTGGAGAACTGAGTTTATTTCTCGGCTACCGGCTCTACAGTAGGCACAGACTGCACCTGAATTAAGAGGGTGCAGCTCTGCTGGGGGAGAAGATGGTAGAAAGTAGGGATGCACCGATACTGTTTTTTCGGTATCGAGTACGATTACCAATATTCTCTATTTCGGTACTCACCGATACGAGTACCAATGCTGGTACTCCCGGTAGCATGGAGATGGCTTCCTGGGCAATCAGGAAGCTGGGCAGCGAGTCATTACCCGCTACCCGGCTTCTTGATTGCCCGGGAAGCCCGGCTCCATGCTGTTTGGCCGGCTTGATGCTGATTGGCCGGGAATCCGGATTCCCAGCCAATCAGCATCGAGCCGGCTGTTTGACCTGCTCAATGCTGATTGTCCAGGAATCCGGCATACCAGCCAATCTGCATGGAGCCAGTTTCTCAGCCAATAAGGAAGTTGTGAGGCAGGTCAAACCCAGAGGTGGGTAGCTGGGTAACAGTTAGAAAGAGGGGTAGAGGGAAGAGTGTTAGAGAGACTAGTCCTGAGTTGCTACACCCCAATAAATATGCCCGTCTGCATAATGTTGGGGGATATCATCTTAGGGGTAGCGTTGCCGGAGCAGAATACCTCGCCTAGCTGCCAGGGCAGTGACTGCTCTGGTATAGAGGATAGCAGGGGGTCAAGCAAAGACAGACAGATCCTGGTGGTAGGGGATTCCATTATTAGGCGAAGAAACAGGGTAATCTGTCACAAAGAACGTGATCGCCGAACAGTATATTGTTTGCCGGGCATTTGGGTTCAGCACATTGCGGATTGGATGGACAGATTAATGGGTGGGGCTGGGGAAGACCCAGTAGTCATGGTACATGTTGGTACCAATGCCTAAGTCAGGGGAAGATGGAGTGTCCTTAAGAAAGATTTCAGGGATTTAGGTGAGACACGAAGAAAAGGACCTCCAAGGTTGTATTTTCTGAAATACTTCCTTTACTGTGAGCCACACTAGAGAGGCAGCAAGAACTTAGAGAGCTGAACAAGTGGCTGTGGAACTGGTGTAGAAAGGAAGGGTTTGGGTTTTTGGAGAACTGAGTTTATTTCTCGGCTACCGGCTCTACAGTAGGCACAGACTGCACCTGAATTAAGAGGGTGCAGCTCTGCTGGGGGAGAAGATGGTAGAAAGTAGGGATGCACCGATACTGTTTTTTCGGTATCGAGTACGATTACCAATATTCTCTATTTCGGTACTCACCGATACGAGTACCAATGCTGGTACTCCCGGTAGCATGGAGATGGCTTCCTGGGCAATCAGGAAGCTGGGCAGCGAGTCATTACCCGCTACCCGGCTTCTTGATTGCCCGGGAAGCCCGGCTCCATGCTGTTTGGCCGGCTTGATGCTGATTGGCCGGGAATCCGGATTCCCAGCCAATCAGCATCGAGCCGGCTGTTTGACCTGCTCAATGCTGATTGTCCAGGAATCCGGCATACCAGCCAATCTGCATGGAGCCAGTTTCTCAGCCAATAAGGAAGTTGTGAGGCAGGTCATTACCCGCTGCCTGGCTTCCTGATTGGCCGGGAAGCCGGCTCCATGCTGCTTGGCCAGCTCAATGCTGATCAACACTTACGGATTTTTGTGGTCATCAGGCAGAGAGCTCTGGACGCCTGCGCAGTCTGCTGACCCTGCAAACTAGCCGGTGATGTCACAATCGACCAGAATCCAGAGATGTACGGGGAGAGTTGTCTGTGCGCTGCTGATGAGTACTGCGCCTTGCTATGGGGGGGGGGGGGGGGTGCCACTCGGCACCCTCCGCCTGCATTGCTGTGCTTTCTTACTGGCCAAATAGCATGGAGTTGGCTTGTGAGCCAATCCTGCTTGGCCGTGATGCCGGCTCCATGTTCCCTCATGGCACTGCCAGTCAGAGGAAACCTCCCTCTGACCAGAAGTTCTGTTATTGGGATAAGTATCGGAGCATTTGGATGAGTACAAGTACCCACCCAAATACTCAGTATCGGCACCGATAATTATACTAGTATTGGTATCGGTGCATCCCTAGTAAAAAGGTTAGAGGCCTTTTTAAACTAGATCCTGTATGATAAAACATTGGTGACAGTGTCACTCAGGGGCGTATTTACCGCGAGGCAAAGTAGGCGTTTGCCTAGGGCAGCCAAATACATAAATACACCACTGGTGTCACTGTGAAATACTGTAGCTCGGCTGCAGCACAGCTCAATGTTTTAAGCTGACGCCGATGTTTTATCAAATAGGACATCCCCGCATCCCTTCAGACGTACATGTGCCTGCCTGGCCCTGGATGATCTGTCCAGAGTCCAGCGCGATTTTTTTCAGACCTTGCTATGCCACTGCCAGGACACTCTTATCTACGCCCCCCCCCTTATCTACGCCCGCCCCTGCCTATGCAGTATTTTAATCCTTGTAGTAAACCCCTGCCTGTGCTCTTTGTCTCTAGTAAATTTGGGCCTAGCCTTGTTCATTAAGATTGCCCTGCTCCTGGCCAGATTTAAACTACTGTGTCATCTGTTTTTTAATGTAGAAAAACATCTGCCTGTATTCTCTTTTCCCTAGTAGATTTCAGCCAATTCTCCTTCATTAAAGATGTCTTGCTGCTTGCCAATTTTACACTGCAGTCTCCTAATTCTTTATGAAAGCATGGTAGAAGTTGGCCTGCTAAAGGAACATTTTGCATTACAGAGAACAAGTAAGGTCACAGCAAACTACTGGCCAATTTCTATCTGCCATGCAAAGTGGGCCTGTTATAGTATAATGAACTGTATAATTGACTGCAAACATGGAAATACACTTAAAGTGACATTAAACCCTCAGATTTTTTAACATAAAACAATACTGTAATGTGTGCCTTACTGCAATCCATGGTTGTTTCCCTTCTCTTTGCTGCTCTTCCTTTTAAATCCTTATCTCTTCTCATGCTGGGCAGAACTTCTGTTTTGCAGCAGACTGCCTTGTCTCTGAAATGGATACATGGTGTCTGTGTGTAGGTTCACAACCTGAGCCAGCACTACAGGAAGAGGCACTCAGCTGCAAAGGGAAGTTCTCCCCCAGCATGAGAAGAGATACGGATTTAAAAGGAAGAGCAGCAAAGAGAAGGGAAACTACCATGGATTACAGTAAGGCACACATTACAGTATTGGTTTATGTTAAAAAATCTGAGGGTTTAATGTCACTTTAAAAAAAAACTCAATCATGGTTTTTAAGGACTTGTGTAATGTTAATGTTGCCCTTGAAGAAAAAAGACCCTCTCCCTGCTGAATAATATTTTTTTTAATTTCTTTCTGCATTGGTATATGTCCCCCAATGACAGTGTCCTATTCCCCATGCCTTTTTTTCACAGCCTTAAAAATGGTCTAGAAATTTTTTACAAAATTAACCATCACAGGCTTCAATAGTATTGAAGTTTGAGTTCGCCAAATTTTAAACATTAACTAACTGAAACCTTGAAGAATTGAACCTGGCCAGATTTGCCCATCACTACTCTCTCTAGCCACAAATGTCTCATACATTCAATGCACACAGTTGTATGTATAGCAAAAACTGCCTAGAGATACACTTTAATAACACCCTGGTTTTGAATGTTCTTATTTCATATCTGACTGTGCCTTATCTATGTTTACATAGCCTCTATCTGGCAACTCATTAATGACAATAATATATCATATCATGAATACACATTAAAATACTAGTGGAACCAAGTAGTCCCATAAAAGAACTACCTACAACTACAAAAGATGTGTATGGGCAAGGCATATACAGGATGCAGTAGAAATAAATACAACATATAACTGCAACAGTCCACCTTCCTGACCACATTTCCTGGTACAATCATATCAACCCACATTCCTGAATTGAGGGTTACTTCTCCCTGCGCATTCTGTATATTTTTAAAATTTAGCAGTGCTGTGTGTGGCTCCTACCACATCATCTCTTCACAGATCTATTCACAGGATCTGTGAATGAAAGGATACATCTGCAACCACAGTAGAGGGATAAGAAGTCCATGGATTACTTTCTCTGGGCTCATAACTGCAGGAATCTAACTTTATATGGACCTGGGCTGGAGAAAGTCTGTAGCAGTCTGTGCATTGCACCTGCAATTCATCACAATTTCAATGTTTTGCAGGTTCCAATGCAAAAAAATGAATAAATGTCCATACATTAAATAAAGAAAATATGTGCATTTATTGATTTTTTGCATTGTAACCAGCAAAACATTGCAATCAGTGGATCACAGGTACAATGCTCTGGCTCCTGCAGACTCTTCCTCCCAGCCCCTACCCATACCAAGGAATGGAGTTTCAGTTACAGGGACAGGAGGAATTGTCAATGGACTACAAGTGTGGTAATGTCACTGGACTTGTGCTCTATTGAGAAATACAAGTCCCTCTGCGGTTGTGACTATCCATTTAGTTATCCTGTCAAACGATCAATAAATGGATGACATGGTGGTAAGGTGGGGAATACAGAATCCTATGTGAAGAAGAACTTTGGGATTCTGGTAAGGGGGGTGTGGGGCTGTGGATGTGACCATCTTTCATGTTGCATCATGAATATGGTTGTAACATAAAACATGGTAAGAAAGTGAAGTTAAGCCCTATGTGTAATGGTAGAGTCATACCGGTTCTTCAATGACATTCCTAGAAGTTGGCCTCATTATCATGTACTAACCATCAATGAGGAACATTTTTTTTCTTTGCCAGAGATAGAATGCTGGCATTTTCCTCTTTTGGCAGATCTTGCTACCAGCATATTAAAAAAAACACACCCACACACACACATATATATATATATATATATATCAGGGACGTGCGGTCAGGCAGAGCCTCACCTAGAATTATGGAGGAAAAGGCTGTCAGCTTCATGCCTGAAGCTGACAGCTTTTTCTCCATTCAGATCGGCATCTAACAGGTTACACAGCAGGGAAACCCTCCCCGTGTAAACTGTCATGGATGGAGCGCTTCAGCAGTGAGGAGCAAGTGAGGGACAGGGAGGCTCCTCCCTGTCTCCTCCCTTCCTACGTTACACTAGCTTGGGGGCGGGGCTTCAAGAGACCTAGGGAGATGTATTTTTTTCTCCAATTGCTACATACCGTGAGGAGAATTGATCAAAACTGGAGCAACCAATCAGCTTCTCTCTTTCATTTTCAAATCCTAACTGAACAAACTGAAGAGAGAAGCTGATTGGTTGCCATGGGCAACTGCTCCACATTTTGGCTGCTCCAGTTTTGATAAATTCCCTTCAGTATGTATTTATGGGTTACTTAGTTACTTAATATGTGGTAATTAAATAAGGTATTATCTAAACAGTATTCTGTTCAGATATAAGTCATATTACAGTAAATGCTATGATGAGCCGGTGTATTATATGGGTCAGATGATAGGGAAACGACCTGGCCCCCTTTCAAATGAGAATGCACCATGCAAAGTGCTAGCATGTAATGATTTTCAGAAAAATAAGCAAGATGTCTGTTCCATTTTGGCATTTCTCTTTATTAGGTCATGACTAGTGATGTGATCTCCATGTGGAAATGGTCAAATCTGGTGTGGTCATTTTTTTTAAGCAGGAACAATAATTTATGTTCTTTTTAATGGGCTTTATTTGGTAATACAGTGAAAAAATATTTAAGAACAGAGCCACCTTAACAAAGTTAAATCAAGAGTATACCACACATTTATTAGATGTTCTGTTAGGTGCTTCCATAGAAGGTTATAGAGTCCAAAATGTGAGATTCGCCTGAAAAAAACCTCATGTACTTGAGTTGAGTGACAGGCATCAAGCTACAAATGACACAACGCCTGTGAACAGGCACCACTCCAAACAAAGGAATTCCTCTTGTTGAGTGCTGTCATGCTTAGGGAAATGCACCACAAAACGCTCAGGTATAAATGGGGCCTTGTTCACCCAGAGCAGTCTAGGCTTGTACCCTTCGTGAAAACAATAGCCAAAAGATTCTGAACTCCACCCTTAACACCCTTAATTTGCATTATCAAATAAAAGCCTATACAATGTTCAATATCTGTAACATTTCCAAAGATGTCGGAGTTAAACTCATGCCACATGATTGATTGGTGTATTTGCTGGTTGGTGGTCCTCTAACCCCATCCACTCAGAGTGACGTGTGCAATGTATGCTTATTGTATCTGAAATACAATTGGGTAACTCTATACCACTTGAAACTACCCTTGAGGTCTGTGTAGCATTAGCATCCAGATGTTTTCTTATTGTCATTTGGAATCTCTCTCTCCTGCCAAACAAATGCTAACGAAGAGAATGTGGTTGATATACCATATGGAAAAGATCTCATGCACACTATTATCTAACCTTCGGGCTTTTCCCTATACAAATTGTACAACAGAGGACTTGCATGTCTCGTGATTTTTCTACTGCTGACTTGTTCTGGGCTGATACCAAGAGAGAACATTTTGCGCAAATTGTTGTGTCATCCACATTCCTCAGAATAAGATTCCTTTCAAATGCTCATGTGCTAGCAACCAATGCTAATATTTTTCTTTGATTTGCTAAGGATACATGCACAGTGGGGAATACTTATACTGCCATTACTTGGCTCCTTCTGAAAATGTTGGCTGTCTCTAGCTTTAGTGCTTTCTGGGGGTCATTACTGAACCATGAGGAAATGTCCACTTAGCAAACTGAAGCTATACAGTATTTGCTATAAATACCCACTCCTGTATTGGGGAAATGAAAAAAATAAAATAAAAGCTCTCCAAGGGTTGCCATAATGTGCTAGTGTGCACAGCATTTGAGCACATTATGGTTGTCTAACCTTGTAGGGCTCCTCCCTTGGTTGCCAGGGCTCCCATCTTCACCGAAACATCCTCTGGGTTTGGCATCATTGACATCTTGATTGGCAGGTCCGTGCATGCACATGGGAGTGACTTCATTTTGGCACAGGACCTTGCCGAGCCTATGCACTGAACTGCGCATGGGAAGACTACTGCACAGAAAAAAAAATGCACAAATGACAGGCAAGTAGGAGCTTTTTTGTCAGAAGAGACTTACACTGGCTCCTGTGTCATAAAATATTAGCTGTCAACAAATTTTTTTTGAGAAGACTTCACTTCCACTTTAAACAAACATTTTGTGTAGCTCATGACCGAATAATTGCAGAAAACCCTCTTTCAAATTTTTTTTACATTCTCTACACCAGGTGTAGGCAACCTCAGCATTCCGGCTGTGGCGACACTACAAGTCCTGTTGTGCCTTTGCTTATAGGAGTCAAACTGGTGGCTGTCAGAGTCTTGCAATGCCTCCTGGGACTTGTAGTTCTACAATAGCTGTAGTGCTAAGGCTGCCTACCCCTGCTCTGCACATGGCCGGATTAAGAGCATCATGGGCCTGGTACAGAGGATTTTGGTTGGCCTTTTTAGGGAAATACATAATAAGAAAACATTTTAATTTCCATTAAAGTGCATTAAAAAAACATTGGATATCGTAAACACACAGAATAAAGAGGCTTCTTCACTGAACCCCAAATTATCTAAATGAGGCAAACTGGTAGATTCAAATTCAACTACACATTCACTTTCATGCTTTTTTGCTTGCAAATTTGTCAGTTGTAGAATCGACCAATTACACTGCAAGCATATCTTATATACAGGTGAAACTCGAATAATTAGAATATCGTGCAAAAGTAATTGCAGTAAGTGCTGCCAAAGGGGCCCAAACCAAGTACTGAGTACATATGCATGCTTGTACTTTTCATAGGTCCTATATTGTTCTATGTACAATCCTTGTTTTATTGATTGCATGTAATAATCTACTTTTTTGAGGTTGTGGATTTGGGGTTCTTGGGGTTTTCATGAGCTCTAAGCCATAATCATCACAATTATGACAAATCACGGCTTGAATTATCTTGCTTTGCATGTAATGAGTCTATCTCATATATTAGTTTCACCTTTTAAGTTGCATTAGTGAAATAAATGAACTTTGCACGATATTCTAATTATTCGAGTTTCACCTGTATAACATATAGAAAACATCATGTGACACGGAATGTTCTGCTGAGTCCTGCAACATTAGTTGTGGCTGCTGATGGGTTGAAGGTGGCAAAAAACCTGTATAATAAAATTAGGAGGCCTTACACTACAAACAATGTAACAGAGGTATTCACACTGACCAGCAATGTAACAGAGATACTCTCACTGACCAGCAGTGTAACGGAGGTATTCTCACTGTGCAGATGAACGTGCAAACTTTGCCGAACCCAGCCTGCCTGTTTATAGCACATTATTTGATTAGCTAAATCCATCCCCCTCTATTATTACCCCCAATCCTCCAGTGAGGAGACCACCTGTGACCCTCATGACACCTCTGCTCCCACTCTCTCCCACATCCCCTCTGTTCCCACTGTCCCCCACATCCCCTCCGCTCCCAATGTTCCCCATATGCCCTCTGCTCCCACTCTTCCTACATCTCCTCTGCTCCCACTGTCCCCCACTTACCCTCTGCTCCCACTCTTCCCCAAATCCCCTCTGGTTCCACTTTCCCCCACATCCCCTTTGCTCCCACTCTCCCTCATACCCCCTCTGGTTCCACTCTTCCTTATATCCCCTCTGCTCCTACTGTCCCCCACATCCCCTCTGCTCTGACTCTTGCCCATATCCCCTCTGCTCCCACATCTCCCCTCTGGCCACGCTGTCCCCAACATCCCCTCTGCTCCCACATCTTCCCTCTGGTCCCACTCTCTCCCACATCCCCCCGGTCCAACTCTCCCCTATATCCCCTCTGCTCCCACTCTCCCCCTCATCACCCCTCTGCTCCCACTCTCCCCCTCATCACCCCTCTGCTCCTTGTCTCCCCCACATCCCCTCTGCTCCCACTCTCCCACTCATCTCCCCTCTGCTTTCTGTCTCCCCCACATCCCCTTGGCTCTCACTCTCCCCCTCATCATCCCTCTGCTGTGTATGCATACAATTGTCCCTCTTGTGTTTCTCACCTTCTGGATGGCAGCCGGGGTGATCTCTCCCTTCTCCCACTGCCACAGGATACTTTTTTATTGTTTGCATCGTATCACAGACATTTCACACAATTGATTGTCCGCTTAAAGAAATGCTGACATTGTCAAAACTAAACCCAACTTTCAGGCAGTATTACCGGCTTTGTCTGCTCACAGTCAGATTGTAAAAGGGTTATGAATGATGATCCAATCTGTATTGCTGTACTAGACCACAAATGCATTGCTGTTGCTGTACATTAATAGTACACACAATCTCTCTTTGACTTTTTCCTCCCCAAATATCACAGACCTATCATTATGGCTCAATTATATGTAAATACCGCAATCCATCTCTATGTAAATCTAAGGGCCGGGCCTATTTTCAGTGGTGCTCCAAACACCCCTATATTAATCTGGCCCTGGCTCTACACCTTTAGTAAATAAACTCTAGTGACTTGGACTAAGAATGTATCAATTAAAGTCAAAGCGACTGAATCAGCAAGACAACCTGGAAAATGTTGGTTCCTGACTGCCATACTGATCCACTGGCTTCACAATTGACCTGGACCAAGTATGCAGATATTGCCATTTACTTTGCCTTTCTGACTTTGCTGATCTACATACCTATTTTGAGTCAGAGACTGAACCTATTAAAGCCAGAAGGTCAGCATGTGAATCAGGCATCTAGTATTTTCAGAAGGAGGTTAGCAATCTCAGCCCCCATATTTGTCTTATGATGATTTTATTTTAACACCTTTATTTCCACTATAAAATTTTTATCTGTGACGTTCACAAGTGAAATGTTGATTTATCTCACTCAGTTAACTGAAATGTATTGGTTGCTGTGCGTAAATAAATATTGATAATCCATAACTGATTGCTGTATTACCTTGTTAAATTGCGTCTGTGTGTTTTTTGCAGGTAGCCTGTAGTGGGTGGGGCCTACTAGACCCCTCCCACAGCTCTGCACAGGCTATGTGCAGCACAGCAATGATGTCACTGCTACTTTTTGGTGTGCATTTGGTGCACACAAAGTGGATTTCTATCCTTTGTGGCTACTGGGTAATATATTTCAATGTAAAATTTTTGTGCCTGGAGTTCAACTTACAGGGCATTAAACCTTTAGCTTACCTTCAGGGGCATAACTAGAAATCACAGGGCCCCATAGCAAAATTTTGTATAGGGTCCCGTGATTTCTAGTTATACCCCTTGCAGAGCCCACTCGAGATCCCACCTGAGGGTGACCCTGCAGAGCCCACCATAGAGTCTCTATGGTGGGCTCTGCAGGGTCACCCTCAGGCGGGCTGGTAACACTCCTTACCTCCTCCGTCGCCGGGCACGGCTCCTTCTTTGTCACCGAGGCCGCCTCCT
>NW_017307351.1:326539-346209 GCF_000935625.1 Nanorana parkeri
TCACCCTCAGGCGGGCTGGTCACACTCCTTACCTCCTCCGTCGCCGGGCACGCCTCCTTCTTCGTCACCGAGGCCGCCTCCTCCCCTGCTGCCGAGCACGGGCCCGCCTCCTCCTCCACTGCCGGTGACGTCAGAGGCTCGCGACGTTGATCGAACACCGGGTCCAGCCTGCTCCCCACCGCTGCTGCTGGCTCTCATTGACTGTGGAGACGAACGCGCCGCTGCACAGATGATCTGAACAACGGCGTGTTCGTCTTCAGACCCAAGTGAAAGCCAGCAGCAGAAGATCCCATAGCGACCCGCAAGGCATCTGGCCGGGCCCCACTGCGCCCCGGGCCCCATAGCGACCGCCTGGGTCGCTATGGTGATTGTTACGCCACTGCTTACCTTCTCCCAAAGAAAACCATTTAGGTGCTCAAATTCATCTTCTGCATATAAGTCCACATAATAAGTCGACATGAAGTAAGAAAGGATCCCCTTTTACTATATGCAGACCTCACTTACAAAAAGGCACAGATAGTATGTTTACTATATCCACAATCATGAAAGAACAGGAAGTGATGTAGATCACTTCCCATTCATTCATAATTGGGGACACAGTAAACATAATATGTCCTCAATTATTTACAAACACTCAGCGATCACTGATTTCCATCGTGACTCGCTGTTTTAGGAGGCTGAGGAGAGCTTGATCTCCTCTGACAGATGACTCCTTCCCTGCCCCGGCCTCCTGTAACAGCTGACAGCTGTCTTCACCCTCACAACGCTGCTCTCCTGATCTGTCACAGGAGGCTGAGCGGGGGGTGACACCTCGGGTGTTCACAGCGCTCTCCTCCCCCCGCCCGCTTGACCTCCTATGACAATTTATCTCCTCCCCGCTGGACTCTGGGCTGTGTCGGAGGGGACACAGAGCAGTGCAGGGGCGGACTGACTATTCGGGCATTCGGTCACTGCCTGAGGGCCCACGGCCACGAGGGGGCCCATCACTGACCACCCCCTGCCCTTTTACTTCCATCCAGCCCGCACGGATGTAAGACTCAGGATATGTCCCCCGTCCCCTGGGCCCACCAGACCCTGCCGTTGCTGTTGCCTATGTCGTGCTGCTTCTTGACTGAATCCAGCTCCTTCGTTCCCGGGGGCTGGCTAGCTCTGTTGCTGTCCTTTGAAGAATGTGCCCAGATCCAGGTGAGAAGAGCCCTAAGGTGGTGAAGAGGAGGCTGTCAGGGATGTGTGACGAATGAAGAAAATGTGTAAGGAGCCAGTGATTATTATCACACATATTGTAGCAATGTGAAGCTATTTTTAGAACATCAAATAGAAAAATCAGGCACATAGGAAACAACAGTTATTTGGTCAGAAAACTAGATTACAGCAGTGGACAGATTGGATCACCACTTTTATCCAGTGATAACCATTGTGGCACTGAAAGTGTGATCGATAATCATTAAGATCTGTGTAATGTATAGTTGCTGGGCTTAGTAGTTCCTGCTGTTCGTTGGTTCTGGTCTGTGGTCTGACGTGTGTTGGTTCTGGTCTGCGGTCTCAACTGCATTTATTCTGTTCTGTGGTCTGCCGTGCGTTGGTTCTGGTCTGCCCTGCATTTATTTTGGTCTGAGGTCTGCCGTGCATTTATTCTGGTCTATGGTGTGAGGACTGCTGTGCTCATTTGTATCTAGGGAGGAGAATAAAAAAATATATATACTCACTGGTTCCTTCTGCCCCACTCCCCCTCTCCTGAAGCGGTCTAAGTTCCTGTGAGTCATCACATTATATACAAAGCGGGGAATTTATCAAAACTGGAGCAGACAAAATCTGTAGCAGCTGTGCATGGCAACCAATCAGCTTCTCTCTTTCATTTTCAAATTATAACTGAGTAAACTGAAGAGAGAAGCTGATTGGTTGCCATGGGCAACTGCAGTGTTGCCCCACTGCAAGGGTTAATCAGATTTGTGCCTGGAGTTCTGCTTCAAGCCCTTAACATACCTTCTCCCAAAGAATTAGGTGCTCAGCATATAAATCCAAAAGTCACCCTGACCTCATCCAAGCAGTTTGATTATACGCAGACCTCACTTACAAAAAAGGCACGGATAAAGGATTTCTAAAGCCAGCAATCATTTTATGCGAGCCCCTGTGCACTCTATAGGAAAGCGTGATCACACTTGTAAAATGATTGTTGGAATTTCAAATATTTATCTTTGCCTTTTTTTTTAATTATCTGCCTCTAATAAAAATGGTTGGATCAAGTCATAAAATAACTGTTATTACTGTTTCAGAACGCCAGTTGTACAAAAAAAAAGTCACTGTAGATAGAAATGATCCATCAGGCTGTTTTTGCGCCATTGAGCTGTTTTTGCGTGGTTTTCAACGCATAGAGATGTCTATGGGACCCAAACTGCGCGACAACGGCCCGAAAATAGCGCCTTCACCTTTTTGTGCGACAGGCTATTTAATCTGCGCGACAAAGCGCAAAGGTGTAAACAGCCTCCATTGACTGCAATGCAAATCTGTGTTTTGCGCGAAATCGCGCAACATAATCCGCGCGATTTATCAACTAGGTGTGAATCTAGCCTTATAAGCAAATATTATGATACATCGTACATGGTATAACAAAGAAGGGTTCATGTTACAACTTTTAGTTATTATTATGATAACAATGATTCTTCATATTTTGTATTATGATTACAATGGCTACATCACATAAACTGAGCTGATTGTGTGCAGTGAGCATAAGCAGTCCATTACAGCATGTGTGTGACATAAGGCTCAGGAAGCAGGCGGGGCAAGCATCTGTGCAGGCTGAGCTGAAGGGAGAGTGCATTCAGCTTTCTGGAGTGTGATCACTTACTCAGGCAATGGACTGTGAGACAAGGAATGGGGGCACTGGCACAGAGATCCAGGCAGAACCTATGCTGAATGCCTTTGATATGGCAGAAGAACCAGTCACAGCTGCCCAGCGCAGAAAGAAGAAATCCAGCAAGTGGAAAGTTCTCTCCCTGGTAAGAATAGTGTGCTGTACTGCCATGCATCACTTGTCGCTTGTGTTAATCATCCACAAGCCCTGTGCTTACTTTATTTCTGCTGAACAGCATTAGTAAGCAAATAAACTTAAACTGTATATTATGTGTAATGAAACATATTATTTGCTACATGTCCCATAGTTTAGGATCTAATATTCTATTTCATGCTGTGTGTAGAGTGATAGAAATGTGCATGATCTTGCCTTTTTTTTGGGAAGAATTGAGAAACAGTATTTGATCACGTTGATGATAGTGCATGTGTGCTGACCTGCGATCACATGAATGGGAGAGATTGAGTGACAGCCTTTTACTTGATAGTCTTCCGGTTAGCATAGATCTGTATTGCAGTTACTCATAGTAAATATTATTTAAGACATAACCAATACTGAGTGTGTCCTGCATGTTATACAGTTCTTCTAATATCTATTGTAAAAATATGATACTTTTGTGATGCTGTGACAGTGACACATGGAGAGGCTTAATAATGAATAGTCAAGACTATTGGCTGTTATATGTCCTGTTACATAGCTGAGTTCTGTTTTTTCAAAGCAATATGATATGTCAACACCATGCATGTTCCAGCTTTTTAGGTGATTTTTGCTTTTATGCAGGTTTTCTTACTTCATCACTGCCATTATCACACATTTCCCAGTATAAATGCTTGTAGTGTTACTGCACTGTATATGGTTTAATGGTAACCTGACATGGGAAAATAATGTGTTGTCATTTATGAACCCATTCTAGTATTGAATGTTTTTGGACTCTTCTGTATTTTTTGCTGCTCTTATTAGACTGTGTATATGCATATGTCTTCAACCCTGGACTCCCTTGTATGTGGGACACTCTGTTTTTGTTGAGAGTGGCTCACCGGACCATTGTGCTTTATTGTGTTCTGACCGATCTTCTGAATATTCAAATCCAGCACCTCACCTGTTCATGTAAAAAAACAATATTAGGCTACCACTGTTATTGACTAGCTGTCATTGTTATCCACCACTTGGTATGGTACTACCATGACAGAATTCAGATGTTACTGGAAAGAATCTGGTGAGAACCAGGCAATGGTGGACTTCTTTAGGTGGTGATAACCAGCATGACCACTTTAAAGTAAAACTAAACTTAGAGGTTAAATCTTAAAATTGCATTCAAGTACCTTAAAGTAGAATTAAACTCTTTTTTTTTCTTTTTTTTGCATATATCTACTGTTAGCAAGCAATAGATATATGCAAAAACATTAAAAAAAACTAAGCAACCTACCAAAAAGGTAAATAGTTGCCTCTGTCACCGCCGTTCGCTCATGTCTGAAGATCTGAAGCTTCTCAGCAGTCTAATGTAGGCAATGTAATGTTAAGGCTTTTCCCCATAGTTCTCCTTAGGGTAACGGGAGGACACAAACTAGCGTCCTCCCGTCACCCTAGGCTCAGTATACCACGAGCTGTAGTTCGCGGTATACTGAGACGCCGCAGTATACTGCGAGCTGCTGCTTGCGGTATACTGAGACGCCGCAGCTGAAGCGGATCCCGACAATTATGTCTGGATCCGCCCAGCTGCGTGACTGACAGCTGCCTCTGCCTATCTAGAGGCAGAGCCAGCTGTACCCGCCCCCTCCCCCGTCCGTTCTGCCAGTCAGCGCTGGCGGATCGGAGTGGGGGGAATCCAGCCCCTCCCCTGTCACGGCAGAGAGCCGTGACAGGATCGAGAGGTGAGCGAACGCCGGTATGGGTTTGCTCACCTCCCGATCTACTAAGCCGACCTGTGACAGTCTAATTGTCACAGGTCGGCTAGAACTATGAGGTGAGTGAAAAGCACTCACCTCATAGTTCTCCTTCGGGACACAGAAGCGATCTGGTGACAGGTAAGTCGCCAGGATCGCTTCTGTTGTAAAGCTGACAGTCGGCTCTACAAATTTAAACAGAGTCCCGGCGGCAAAAGTCGCCGGGAGTCTGTTTAAACAGCCCCGATGCTGGCCTTAACTATTAACACAAATGTAGCTTATTTGTGTATCACTCAGCTGAAGATCCTCAAATTATCTCTGAATTGGTGCTGACACTGTTCTTCCTGCTGGAGGGTGGCTATTCCCCATGGTCCCTCTTAGGGATGCACCGATACCGGTTTTTCGGTATCGAGTATGAGTACCGATATTTTTTGTTTTGGTACCCGCAGATACCGAATACCGATACCGGAAGTCACATTAAGGAAACAGGGTGGTGTGTAATGACTTGCCGCCCTGCTTCCTGATTAGCTGGAAAGACAGCTCCATGCTCCCTCGTCACCAGGTGACGAAGATGCATGGAGATGGCTTTCTGGCCAATCAGGAAGCTGGGGGGTGGGAAATGATTTGCCGCCCGGCTTCCTGATTGGCTAGCTTCCCGACCAATCAGGGAGCTGGGCTGGGAGTCATCACAGGCCGCACGGCTACTGGATTGGCTGGGAAGCCAGCTCCATGCTCCCTCGTCACCAGGTGACGAGGGAGCATGGAGCCGGCTTTCTGGCCAATCAGGACGCCCGGGGGGGCAAGTAATGCATCGTTGCCCAGCTTCCTGACTGGCCAGCTTCCCCACCAATTAGGAAGCTGGGCAGCAAGTCAATACACGTCGCCCAGCTTCTTAATTGGCCGGGAAGCCAGCTCCATGCTCCCTTGTCACCAAGTAATGAGGGAGCATGGAGCCGGCTTCCCAGCCAATAAGGAAGCAAGGGGGGCGAGTCACCTGGTGACATGGGAGCATGGAGCCTGCTTCCTGGCCAGTCAGGAAGCTGGGCGGCGTGTAATGACTCGCCACCCAGCTTCCTGATACTGAACGTTCCAGTATCGTGATAAGTATCGGGAGCATTTGGCGAGTACAAGCACTTGCCCAAATACTCTGGATCGGCACTGATACCGGTACTAGTATCGGTATCGATGCATAGCTAGTCCCTATGTGTGTTGTAAAGTAGCCACCACTCTAAGCTTGCTCCTGTGATGGACTACAATCAGAATATAAGTTAGTAAACTAAATGTGAGATTGTAGTCCGTCACTGAAGCAAGCTTGGAGCAGTGGCTACTTTACAACACACACACGGAGCATGGGGATCAAAAGTAGCCACCCTCCAGAAGGAGCACAAATTCAGAGACGATTTGAGCATCTACAGTTGAGTGATACACAAATAAGATACATATTTGTTAATAGCGTGGGTACTTGAATGCATTTTTAAGGTTTTACTCCTGATTTTTGTGTCACTTTTAACCCCTTCGTGACTGACGACGTACAGTGTACGTCGCCAGCATCGGGGCTGTTTAAACAGACTCCCGGCGACTTTTGCCGCCGGGACTCTGTTTAAATTTGTAGAGCCGACTGTCAGCTTTACAACAGAAGCGATCCTGGCGACTTACCTGTCACCAGATCGCTTCTGTGTCCCGAAGAAGGGGACCCTTGTTTTTGTACACAGTGATTCCCTGTGAAGTACCTTTTTATGATCTATAGAGAAAAAAGAAGAGAGTGTTAAATGTGCATGTGCTCCATTTGACATTTTGTTAAGTGGAATAATACATGGTGACAGGTCCTAACAGTTTGAGGACAGACTAATGTCATAGCACCAGTCTTTCCTGGTGATGTAGTTGCTTGTCTCTAGCTACCCTTAGTGAGTCACTGACCTGGAACAAATAGGCAGGTATGACTAACTAAGTAGTGAAGCCAAAGCATAAGCATGAGAGTGTCAGAAGCTGTAAAGTGTAAAACAGGTCAGCGGTCGATGCTCCTTTTTCAGACATGACTAGACATTTTGAAGGTACTTGCAAATTTAAGTAGGATTGCATTTACTATGGGACACAAGGATCATTCAAGGACTGCACTATTTTTGCATTTCCAGAGCCTTTTATGTGGGGACCACATAATCTACACATACATATAGTAGTGCAAATATAAAGGTTTAGGCCCCATGGAAGACTTTGAACCAGGGTCCAGCATACAGCCCCGCCCACACCTCCTTTGTGTTACAGTTACTATGATATAAATAGCTGTAATATGTTATGCTGTAATATGCAGCCAATGGTGCTTCTCCACATCTCCTGTGTTTAGTTATGTGACCATGGTCCCATCACAGTTCAATAAATCCCATCGCACTCCTAACCGGATTGAACCCTTAAATAACCGGTGGGTGCCGAAGTGACCGCAGATGCCTCTACAGATCAATGAACAAATAATAGAAAGTCACTTGCACTCTGACTTGATTCTCAGTCAATATATATTGACCTCAGTTGTGTCACAAGCGACGTTATGGGACAGTGTGGTCCCTTCTTCAGGCAAACAAACTTTGTTTGCTTGAAGAAGGGACCACATGGTTCTGAAACGTCACTTTACAATGTGATACAACCGAGGTCAATAAATATTGACTGAGAATCAAATTGGGTGCGAGTGACTTTCTATTATTTGTTCATGGTCCCATCACTTCTCTTCTCAGAACATCGGATGTTCCATATACATATCAAGACCTTTTTTGCTATCCTATATTATGAAACTTATGAATGTGTATATGTCATTAAATCCCAGTTAACCAGATAATTTCTAAAAGGCAAGCCATGTCTGCCACGCTGCTTCTGTTTGTAACAGTGTCTCAGATTCATATGTATAATTGGTGTGTTTCTGCTGATAATAGCTGTGTAATATGAGATATTCTAGACTGCTCATTTTACTTTTGGTTTTCTTTTCCCTACATTTCTGTAACACAGGGGTCTCAAACACAATTTAGTCGGGGGCCAGTGGACACATTTTTTAGTCCCGTGGGGGCCGCTACTATATACAGTACCAGTTTTAATGTATGCACATGTTACAAGCGGCAACTGTCACCGATTCAAATTAATGATCGGGTGACAGCTGCTGCATGTAAACGCCTGCACACCACATGTAATCATATGTCAAAGGATTACATGCAGTTAGGAATCACTCGCTCTCCCTGGATACATGATTGTTTATCCAGGGATAGTGATTGATTTTGTAACTGCATGTAATCATATCACATATGCAAGTAATTGTTATAGTATATACAGGTAATTGGGATATCGTAAACACAATATCTACAACGTTTATTAGGCACACATACCATATTATACAGTTTACAGTATCATGACCTATGGTGCCTAGCCGACATCATAACCCAAAAGGATGTTCAAGGAAGGAGAGGCAAACAAAGAGTATAAGACAAGCCAGGAATAGAGTTATAGGAGGGGCCTATTCACTCTGAGAATTATTTGTAATGGCAACTTGAGGTATCAAGGTTGCCCCAAGGATCAGGTTTGACATGGACAGATAGTTTTTATAGGATTCGTTTGGATTGGCTGTTCCCCCTACACTGGAGGGGCCCTACTGGAACAATGCCCATATTTAATCCTTTGTAGATAATTTGGAACATGGGTAAGGTAATTATTAAACCACCCACATACTTAAGGAACGGGGAGCTGTACTGGAACATGTCCCACAGGGGACAGGGAATTGTAGTAGATTCAGAGAAAAGGTTTAAAGCCTAAGGCTTCATGCAGGCCTGGGGGTTGCGTGGCTTTCAGTTTGTAGATCCACTCAGTTTCTTTTCGGAGGATCATTCGGTCTAGGTCCCCTCCCCGTATATTGCTTCAATGTGTTCAAGGCCATTGAAGGATAGGACTTTGGGATTAAAGTTGTGATATAGCCCTACGTGGCGGCTGATAGTGGTTGTCATCTTGCCATTTGAGGCTAAGTAGACGTGGTCATGAATGCGTTTGGTGAAGGGCCTGATTTTTTTCCAACATAAAAGGCCCTGCGCTAACAAACCATCACCTAGACTATTCCCTGCGTATTACAATCAATATAGTACTTAGGGAACCACAGTTGACCATTAGGTAGCTGTATTTGACAGGTTTTAAAGTCTTTATTTAAAAGTCTTTTTAAAAAAAAAAAAAAATGGATCCACTGACGTAATCCAGCATCAATCATGACGTCCAGCATTGTCCACGACGACTCGACAAAGTAAAAAATAAAAAAATAAATAGAAATAATGAAAAAAAAACCCGTTCACTCGCGACGCACACCCGCCACAGAATGGCTTTTTGATGCCGGTAACATGTAAACATTTGGGCAGAGCTAGCAGTGACAGCTAGCTCTGCCCAACTGTTTACAGTTGTAACAAGTGAGCCATGATTGGGCAGAGTCATCATGACTTTGTCCAATCATGGCTCTCACAGTTCTCTGTGCCCTGATTGGGCAAAGGAGGATATATCTTTTAACATGTATTTATAGTATAGAAACACTAGACTTGACATATGCTGTGGCTTCAAAAGCAGAAGTAATGCATATGTTTGCCAAAGGAATTTCTAATTGAGTGTAACCAGTTTGCTCATCACACGGCTATAGATTTACAGTAGTCTAGATGGAATCTAGTAGGGGGAGTACACAGGTGTTTCATTTCTCACTTGTGCAGCATATGAAATGTATTTTTTTTAGTTGAGAGGGTTTTAGAGTGAGGTAAAAAGGGTTGCGGACATAAGTGGAAAAGGAAAATGGGTATGGAAAGGAAAGGTATATAGTGTCTACTGGGGAGATCAGTCAATATGAACAGAACTGCAATGTCAAAACGTTGTAGACCAAATTCCTTTAGAGGCAGTACAGGGCAAAGCGAGCACATGCAAAATACAACACAATAGTGATCACTTTACCAACAGCTTGGGTGCATTAGTAAACTCATTCAGCCTCAGGGAATGCTTGGTAAGCGCGAAAAAATGCCTGCGTAATTCTCCATTTTTACACCTGTGTTTAAAAGACCTAAAGGTGAGGCTAGGTAAAAAATCCAATAAAAAGTCCAATAATCAATGCAAAGAAGGATGATGGAAATGTTATTTACAATAACTGAAAATGTGTTCAAGGAAACAAAGAACTAAATTTTGGTAGGCAATGCAATAAAAAAACTGTTCACGCTGGCTGGCAAGACCAGATTACCTAGTGTTGCCACCTTTCCTTGTAAAAAAAATATCAGCTTTGTGGTCTTTTTCCTATTAATAACATTTGTAACAATTCAACATTTTATCGGCCAGGTCAGTAAAAATATCAGCCGGGTGGCAAGCCTAGTGTCACCCCACTTACTGCTTACCTAGCCAGATAGCATAGTTGGGCATCTGAGCAGTCTAGATCCTTTATTATATAGGACCATGTGCAGGCTGCCAGCGGCATGAGGTAAAGGCTACTGGGGAACACTTGACCCTGCTTCCCTAGGCCAAAGCCTAGGTGTCCTATATTGAAATCTATATTTGTAAAATAATAAAGATTACATAAAATACTCCTTATGTTTCCCATTAATGGTTTCACAATATTTTTTGAATAATTGCCAGCCTTTTCAATGTTCAGCCATTATGTTCACACAAGGCGCAATTCTGTTGGGGTACCAGAGCCAGGGTTTACACCTCTTTTAACCTCTGGTAATCCCCTCAAGCTTTGTTAAAGCAGCCCTACCGCCTTGTAAGGTTTGGTGTTAAGACTCTGAAATGTCTCCCTGTCATGCAGGAAAAAGGCTTTGTAATATTTCAAAACACTGGGCTGTGTCAGGGAGCAGCTATCATCAAATCTAGGGATGTCCCGATATGACTTTTTCAAGTACAAGTACTTACCCTCATGTACTTGCCGATACCAATTAGCAATACTTTTTCTTAAAGGGACAGGTGTAACATCCGCAGCGGATCGCGGCATCTGCGTTCCAGCTTGGAACGCAGCACCAGAAGGAGAGTCTCTATGGCTCCTCCGGCGCTATGTGACGTCATGCGCTCCAGCGTGGAACGCGGAAGTCATAGACGGTCCATGTTTCCAATCGGATGCAATCGGTCTATTTAAACACAGTCGGGAGGCTGACATGGCGTTCCACTATTGCGGCTTGGAACCCTGCAGCCCCCTGACGCCTCTACCGACGGAGACTTGACCAGACCGCCAGCAGCAGTATACTGGCCCGCCTGGGACCCTCTCACAAACACCAGCACTCCTCCAACAGGGACAACCAACCTAAACCCAGTACCCAGGAGCACGCTTTCTACCCTTCACTGCCAGCAGCCCTCCGGATCTGCCCTCCATAATCGCAAGTACCCTACTGTGGGATTAAGCATTATATCGCACCACCAAATTACTTTTTGCAAGCCAGTGACTGCTTACTGATTGTTGCTATTAGTAGCGCGTAGCATACGCTATATCAATTGATTTATGTTCGGTTATTATTCTTTCTACACTGAGGGGGGCTATGAAGTAATAGTTCTCCTTTAAGCCTCTTCCCAGAGGAACACACGGCAGATGATGCTGTAACCACTAACTCTCCGTGCAGATTGAGAGTGACGCCAGGGGTTAAGCCTGACTAGCTGAGATAGCCCGAGCTGAATTGCCAGATTCCCTTGACGAGCTCATACAGCGTTCCATTACTATTGACCGCAGGCTAAAAGAGCGCAGGTCTAAACGCTGGATGGGTGGCTCGGATTTGCCGCACAAAATAAAATCCCTCACGTTAAAAAGCATACTCCCTTGTCAGTGTGTTTTTTAGATGGGTCACGCGCTGTTGCTGGTCCCATCTGCAGTCAAACCCATCCGCTGGTTGTGACAGGTACTGGGGGACACACTGAATGTTTAACCTTTGATATAATTCCCTCTCCTCTGTTTCCAGTGGTTTTGGGTCTTCCTTGGCTAAACCTTCACAAACCCACGCTACTATGGGAGAAGGGTACCTTACAGTGTCAATCTGATTTCTGTAAGAAGACATGTTGCTGCATGTTGCGATAGAGGGGCCACCACCCTACTATAGTGATTTCGAACATGTGTTCAGTGAACAACTAGCCCAAACACTCCCCCCACACAGGCCTTACGATTGTCCTATTGAATTGATTCCGTGGAGTGCTATCCCTACGGGAAAGATCTACGCCCTCTCTCAACCAGAGTTGGAGCATTTGAAGAAGTATCTCGAGGAAAACCTTAGGAAGGGATTCATCAGACCCTCGACGTCCCCTGCCAGTGCAGGCATGTTTTTTGTTTGTAACAAAGATGAAAGCCTGCGTCCAATAATCGACTACCGAGCTCTCAACAAGGTTACTGTAAAAAAACGTTATCCCCTTCCGCTCATACCTGATCTCATTGAGAGACTACAGACCTCCCGAGTGTTCACGAAACTGGATCTCAGAGGCGCTTATAATCTCATCAGGATGAGTGGAAAACCGCTTTCAGAACCCGTTACGGACTCTTATGTTATGCCATTCGGTCTCTGCAACGCACCAGCCACGTTTTCAACACTTTATCAACGACATTTTCCGGGACCTGTTAGACGTCTGTGTGGTGGTATATCTGGATGATATACCCATCTACTCCGATGACTTGGTCACCCACCGTAAACATGTCCAGTGGGTCCTTGCCAGACCAAGGGATCATTCCCTATACGTAAAACTGCCTAAATGTCACTTTGAACAAACCACTATCTCTTTTCTGGGCTACATAATCTCTCCCAATGGTATACAGATGGATCCTTCCAAAGTCGAGTGTATATTGAACTGGAGTACGCCCCGTTCCAGGAAGGCCCTACAGAAGTTGTTGGGCTTCTCAAATTTCTATCGTAAATTAATTAAGAACTTTTCTGCGATTGTCAAACCCCTGACTTCCATCACGAGTACCAAACTGGAATACGCATGGTCTAAGCAGGCCCAGGAAGCATTCAAACTATTGAAGCACAAGTTCACCTCCGATTCCAATCTTGACGTTACCCAATCCTGATAACTACTATGTGTTGGAAGTGGACGCCTCACAGGTCGCGGTTGGTGCAGTCCTTTCTCAGCGTTCCAGCCCTTTGACTCCGCTACATCCAGTTGCATTCTTTTCCAGAACGCTGAACCCCGCAGAAAGGAATTACCCAATCGGGGAAAAGGAACTCCTTGCTATCAAAAGTGCCCTTGAAAACTGGAGGCACCTCCTAGAAGGCACAAAATACCCCTTTACCATCTACACCGACCATAGCAACCTCCAATTTCTCAAAACCTGTAAAACACTATCTGCCAGACAATGACGTTGGAGTCTATTCTTCGATAGGTTTGATTTCCACATCTCTTTCCGGCCAGGGTCCAAAAATGGCAAAGCGGATGCGCGGTACCGCATGGGAGAGGACTGCAGGGTTGACACTCCTTCCGTATCAGTCATCCCTCCACACAATTTTGTCTGTGCTACCATGAGTTTCAAAACCAAATTAAAAAACAGTTTAGCCACAGATCCCTCTGTCATGCCGCACGGACTTCAAGATGAAGAAGGGTTCTTCTTCAAAGACACGAAATTATACATCCCTCCTGCTATGCGCATTCCCGTACTCCGACTACTGCATGACGCTCCCCTGGCGGGTCACCCCGGCATTGCGAAAACCCTTGATCTCATCAAGAGCCAATTTTGGTGGCCTCGCATGACCAAGATGGTTCAAGAGTATGTTTCCACCTGTGAAGTTTGTGCCACCTGCAAACATGAACGGAAGCCTCCATACGGGTTGCTCACCTCGTTGCCCATCCCAAACATACCCTTGGAATCCATCTCTCTCGATTTTATAGTAGATCTGCCGGCATCTAAAGGCCACACCGCTATAATCGTTGCAGTCGACGCTTTGACAAAAATGGCTCACTTTATCCCGCTAAAATCAGTACCCACTGCTCGACAAACCGCACAGACCTTCATGAATCAAGTGCTCAGATTACACGGGCTACCAACCCGAATTATCTCAGACAGGGGATCCCAGTTTGTCTCCAGGTTCTGGAAGGCCCTCTGCTCTGCACTGCAGATTGATCATAGGCTCTCTAGCGCCTATCATCCACAGACTAACGGTCAGACTGAGCGTATCAACCAATGTCTGGAGCAGTACCTCAGGTGCTACTGTACTCACCTCCAAGATGATTGGTATGAGTTGATTCCCCTTGCGGAATTCTCATATAACAACGCCACCAGCTCATCCAGTCTCCACACTCCTTTCTTCGCAAACTACGGTTTCCATCCGACCCAGCTACCCTCTACCGTAACTCCGGTCAATGTCCCCTCTGCTGACAGTTATGTGTCCAATCTACAAAATACCTCGGAAATTCTAAAAGACAACCTGAAAGCTTGTGTGCTGTTATATTATAATCTATTTATCTGATTAAAATGATTACAGACAGGCCTCTGTTCTATCAAAGTTTATGACTGTTAGAATGTGTGACCTGTCACGTGGTCACACATTTTAACGTAGTCCCACCCAGTTTTTTGGCGGTGGAATGTGTGACCGCCAATAGGTCAATCATTCCAACGCTTTGTCAGCTGTTTCAGGGCAGATCGGCATGTGCAGGAGAACCGATCTGATCAGTCCTGAAATGTCACTTCTATCCAACTTTGTGACTGCGATCTCGCATTCCACACCACTCACAAAGTCGGATAGAAGTGACATTTCAGGACTGGAACAGCTGACAAAGCGTTGGAATGATTGACCTATTGGCGGTCACACATTCCACCGCCAAAAAACTGGGCGGGATTACGTTAAAATGTGTAATCACGTCACGGGCACATATTGTAACAGTCACAAACTTTGATAGAACACGGCCATCAGGGGGGTATGGACGGTACCCATGTGAGGGGTCTGGGCAGCCTGGGGGGCCCCTTACATGGGTATCAGCTGTACCGGGGCGGCATGGCAGAGGTGACGAGAGTGGGTGGAGGAGGCCAAGCCCCAGCAGCAGCAGGCAAGAAGGGAGGAAGTACAGGGAAATGGACCCCGATGACCAGCCCACCTGGGACCCTGCAGAGCCCACCATAGAGTCTCAGATGGGCTATGCAGGATCTATGGTGTGCTCTGCAGGGTCTCAGGTAAGTCCAGAGTCCAGCACGCTACTGCAACATTAGAGACCACTGGGGGGGGGTTTCGGGGGCCAGTGTGATCCGCACCCCCCCCCCACTGTCTTGGGAGGGGGGCCCAAGATAAATTCTTGCACCAGGGACCTTTGGTTATTAGGTCCGCCACTGGTTACATCAACTGCTCTGCATTTACTTGCGTATTGGAACACCAGGTTTGATCAATAATAGAGCTGCAGCTAAGGATTATTTTCAAAATCGATTAGTTAGCCGATTATTGAGTTCGATTAATCGGTTAATCGGATAAACAATAAATAATGTATTGTGTGTTTTAGAATATGATATTCATGTTGTACAGAACTCCAGGGACAAAAAGCTTCATTTAAATATGTACTCACTGGCCACTTTTTTTAGGTACACCTTCCTAGGTTGGTCCCCCTTTTGTCTTCACAACTGCCTTAATTCTTCATGGCATACATTGATCAAGGTGCTGGAAACATTCCTTAAAGAGTTTGGTCCATATTGGTATGATAGCATTGCGCAGGTGCTGCAGATTTGTCATGATACACACCTCTCGTTACACCACATC
Source organism: Nanorana parkeri (assembly GCF_000935625.1). Classification (NCBI taxonomy): domain Eukaryota; kingdom Metazoa; phylum Chordata; class Amphibia; order Anura; family Dicroglossidae; genus Nanorana; species Nanorana parkeri. The sequence goes on from NW_017307351.1 coordinate 341,956, forward strand.
CCAAAAGTGCTGTATTGGCCTGAAATCTGGTGACAGTGGAGATACTTTGGTTTTAAGAAACCAGTGTGAGATCATTTTAGCTCAGTGACATGCACGTTATCCTGCTAGAAATAGCCATCAGGAGATGGGTACACTGTGGATGGACATGGTCAGGAAGAGGGTCAGCAAGAATAGACACTGGAATTTAAATGATGCTCATTTGGTTCTAAGGGGCCCGAAGTATCCCCCACATCATTATACCACCACTAACCTGAACAGTTGATCCATGCTTTCATGTTTCCACCAAATTCTGTCCCAACCATCTGAATGTTGCAGTAGAAATCAAGACTCGTCGAATCAGGCAACGTTTTTCCGGTCTCGTAGTGTCCAATTTTGGTAAACCATTGCGAATTGTAGTCTCAGTTTTCTGTTCTTAGCTGACAGGAGTGGCACCCAGTGTTGTTTTCTGCCCATCTACTTCAAGGTTCGCCTGTTGTGCATTCAGAGATGCTGTTCTGCATACCTCGGTTGTAAGGTGTAGTTATTGAATTTACTGTTGCCTTTCTATCAGCTTGAACCAGTCTGGCCATTGTCCTCTGACCTCTGGCATCAACAAGGCATTTTAGCTCGGAGAACTGCCACTCACTGGATATTTTTTTCTATTCTCTGTAAACCCTAGAGATGGTTGTGCATTAAAATCCCAGTAGTTCAGCTGTTTTCTGAAATTCTCAGACCAGCCCGTCCGGCACCAACAACCATGTCAAGTCCCTTTAATAACCTTTCTTCCCCATTCTGGAGCTCATTCTTAACATCAGCCGATCGTCTTGACCATGTCTACATGGCCAGGCCCAAATGCATTAATTTGCTGCCATATGATTGGCTGATTAGATATTTGCATTAATGAGCAGTTGAACAGGAGTACCACATAAAGTGGCCAGTGAGTGTAATCTTCAAATTTTAAACACATAAATCCACGCTCCAAAATCACACCCTTGTGGTATCCCAACTTATTGTGACAAAAACAATATAGATATATATATTGTTAAATAAAACAAAATTAAACAATCTGCAGTGTTCTACACTAATCTACTGTTTACCAACATCTAATAAATATACACCACGCTACAACCTCATGGGCATGAACATGTGATTAAATAATAAACAAGTGATTATATGATTTATAAATAACAATCAAACTATCTGTCTCTTCAATCCCTTTCCTTACTTTCCCTCGAGTGACATCACCAAACCCTGGGGCTTAGTAACGTCACTCGAGAGAAAGGAAGAAACACAGTTTGTGTACCAGCTGAAGTGATTTTTTACTTTTTATATGTGAACGATTGCCTTTTATTTAAATGTAAGTGCAATATTTAGTCTTTTAATAAAGTTACTCTTAACTCCTATACAATGAGGCACATCTATGTCTAAACAGAGCGGTAGGAGTGGAGATCATATAAAGTATTCCTGGGGAGAAGAAAGATCCCAATCCATAAAAATCATCACCTGCTTCTATAAAAAAGAGCGAGCACTGACCATGTAAGATACTGGTCATATCCATCTGGTGAGTGTAGAGGAGTGTTGCACAAGGGTGAGTCACAGGAGCATCATCAATTAAGAGCACTATTGGAGATCATCGGTTTTGGGGAGAAAGTTATTCTAAGTTTGGTAGTTTGGACGTTTAACACATGGTGGACTGGATGATATTAATTTAACAATATATTGTCTGAGCAACATTGATTTTTTAGTTATATTAAGTTATATTGGCACAATTGATTACATTCACAGCATTTGGGGGATTAAAGAGACTGATAATTTGATTGTTATTTATTAAATCATATGAATATTATTTAATCACATGATCATGCACATGAGTTTGTAGCGCGGTGTAACCTTCAAAAACGACAGGATATACAGTAAATCCACTTTGTATGCGCCAAATGTCTTTGCAAATCCAGTTAATATCATATGAAAGTATTAGTGACATCATCACTGTGCGGTACATAGCCTGTATATAGAGCAGACCTGTGGGAGGGACCCAGAAGGCCGCACCCACTACAGGCTGCCAACAGAAAGTTACAATGGGAGGAAACAAGACCAGTCACCTTGTGCACTGAGAGAGTGCGGCAGTGATTTTTCTTTATTACAGAAAGTTCCAGCACAGAAGTTTCACATATGATTACTGCACAAATCTGGAAGAAATACACAACACACTCCAAGACTCAAGTAAGAATACACAGGACTATTTTATTAAGACAATATTTGCCTTTCCCAGTGTACAACTTTAGCACAAGTTTGACAATAAGTTACTTTTGGCTATTTTGAATTCAAAAGAGCATCCAGTGCCTATGTTACTTAGTATGTTTACTCCCAAGACCGCAAACTGAAATCAATGGTTGGTGTGATGTAAGACGAGTAAATGATAATATTTACGCTGAGCCATTTGGCTAGGTATACCCTGTCAGTGGTTGGAAAGATACTGGGCGTGAATCAGAAATAACAGGCGCCCCATTTGCAAGAACAGAGCTTATGCTGAAAAAATTCATATTATGATGTGTGTTTTGGTAAGCTCCATGTCCTTTCTATTGTGGTAATATTATAAAGATTTAATAAGAAGTTCCAAGTGTATCTAAACTCAAAGACAAAATATCAATAAATTGCGTCTTACTAGTCCTTAGCAAAACAAACGACAAACGCACTCAACAATTTGTTACCAGTTGTACAGTAAGGTGCACACGAAATGGGCTTTGAACAGTAGAACAGTAGAAAGGCATCATGGCACACTCACAAACTAGCATGTAAAACAACTTGTCTCACCACTAAGGACAATGACAGAGGTTTGGATACACGTCTTCTAGTCCTTAGGCCCCTTTCACTCAAACGTCATCAGTTCAGTCAAGGTTCACAGATAAAAAAAAAATCTGATAAACTGAATCAGTTTACATTACTTTGCACATCCGTTGTCAGTTCAGTTTACATCAGTATTTTTTGTTATTATAGTATAGTAAATTCCCATGTTTGTTTGCTTTCCCCCAGCATGCATTGAGCTTGCCATGCTGTATTACGACATCAGTCCTAAAAAAACAGACATAACCTGAACTGATGTAAACTGACAATCAGTTTACATCAGGTTACATCGGTCCTATTCAGCCAAAACAGAGAGCTGATCCGTCTCAAATTGCAGACCTCAACTGACGACACTGATGTTTCCTGATGTTAACTGATGGCCATCAGTTTTCATTCACACTGCCATAGAGATGCATTGTTGTCTGTTTTTCAACCTGACAATCTTTATTTTCACCTGGTAATCCAGCAAATAACATATTTCCTGCCCCGTTATGGCTACACTCACTTGTTCAATGTATCTATAGAGGGAGCCATGGTCCTCACACAGGCGGGGCTTCAGACATCTCTCTCATTCATTGAGGGACATGGAAAATGTGGAGTGCTTCCCCGGTCCGGAGCTGCTGGAAATGCCTCAGCCGTTGCCCTGTCTCTGAAGACTCATTCAGTGAGTAGGCCAGTCAGGCCAAGCATCGGGAGCTACCTTGTTTAGATCGGACGCTGTGCACCATTATTTCTTATTCCCGCCAGTTTATGTCGTAAAAGGGTTAACACTGTGGGACTAAATGTTGACAATATCTGCAGAGTAGAGTGTCACATGCACATGCTCCCCACCCTGTTTCCCCAAATCCTCAATCCATTCCTGTTGTCTGCCTAAAATTACTTTGGTTAACTCCCATTTCACTCTTACTTGCTACCAGATTGCCTCTTACTCTGAGCCTATATGTTGCTTTGCTGCACCGTGGCCACAACATCTCTGATTCCAGACACAGGGTAGGTCAGTCCCCTCTTACCAGTTGCCCCCAGCTCACTTTCTATTAACGGCTCTGGGGTGACTTAATATATATATATTCTTTAGTGAACATTCTTTATGAGTTCCATTATGAATGAGCCATTTAGCAAAAAATATATTCTTAGGTGTTTCCACGATGTATAAGTTCCATTATGAATGGAGTCGTTTATGAAAAGACATAATTTACAAGTAAACAGCAGAGTATTCAGCTATCAATTGCAAAAATACGTAACTAAATATGAATTGATCCAATCTAAAAAAGTCCTGTATTAAAAACCCTTTCGCTGCCAAGGACGTACGGCATACGGAGGTACAAAAGTGCTTCTGCCTGGCCAGCTCAGTAAGCCGTACGGACCTGGCATTTACAGTTCTACTGTAAGCTCATGGTCGCTTTAGCGACCATGAGCTTACAGTAGAACTGT